>NC_133801.1:12501379-12770169 GCF_043250625.1 Sebastes fasciatus
ACGCCGTTCGCCATTTCCTTTAACACAATACATAGATATAGAATACATGCATAGTCCGTTCTTGACCTTTGAACCAGTGGATGACAAAACAGTCTGAACTTAAGGTCCACTACTGGCTTGTTCTGACCACATCACATGGTCTTCATCAGCGGATGAAGTTTGCTCAGTTGTCGTTAAACTGTAGTTGTTTAAATTTTCCATTATTCTGAGCACATGTCGTCCATTTTGGCTTAAACGTTGAGCTTGACAGTTCATTCTCTTTGTCAACTTCAATTTAGATTTAAATATAGTACTGCAGGGATGACGTATTTTGGTAGGCCAAACCAGAAGTTAGAATCACCCTGTTTCATCTTGACAAAAATCCAATGGGATTTTTACATTTGATTTGGGATTGTTGCAGAAAATAAGCTCTGTGGCAAACAAACGTTTATGATACTTACACGTTTTGTTCAGCAAGATAATCTTCACAAATGAACACCACTTTTATGATTTTTAAAGTGTAATGCAATCGCCATTCACATGACTTCACGTCACCACCACTAAACTAAAGGAGGACTAGTATTTGGCGTTATGATGTTTAGTTGTCTAATTTATCCACTTGTTTGACACCAAGCCCTATAGATCCTTTTCATGGCAAACATTTTGACTTGTCAAAGCAGGAAAAGCACAAGTGGAATTAATAACGTTAATGATGGCTGAACTATATTTAGCTGCTTCAGTTCCAGGGCTCTTGTATTGTGCATGCTGTCTCACTGTCACACTGACATGGCTTACTGGGTCACTTGAACCGAGCAGAGCCATCATTAATGTTACTGTTTACACCTTCTACTTTGACAAAATGTCCCAGACTTATGCTGCTGACCTTTTGACAACTGCTCACATTCTCCCTGCACATGTATGCACTTCTGACCTTTGACCTTTCTTTTTATCCCTATTAAACTTCCTCCCACCGTGACCTGCATGTCTGCTGTGTATTTGAAGAGACAACCTCTTCCTATGCCGGTCAGAGGCATTAAAGGACCAGTGTGTAACAATTAGGGGCAGCTATTGGCAGAAATGGAATATAATATTAATAAGTATGTTTTCTGTAGTGTATAATCACCTGATAATAAGAATCGTTGTGTTTTCGTTAGCTTAGAATGAGCCGTTTATATCTACATAGGGAGCGGGTCCTCTTCACGGAGTCCGTCATGTTGCACCGCCATGTTGCTACAGTAGCCCAGAACGGACAAACCAAACCCTGTTAACTTTTCCTGCTTGGGCCGGAGTCGATAACGTTACTCACTCACGTCACCGCCGCACTCTCTCTCTTGCTTCACCACTCACTTCCCACGTACACACACACATTCTAAGCACTGGCTCTGCTCCAAATGACCTACGCAATTCTTACAACAACTGGCTCTAGAGAGGGCTGTTTGCGTTTTCGCGTCAGCCACCGTTCTGTAGCTCTACCAACACACTTGGCATACGGGAGAAGCTACAGTTGGTTGCAATCTCCTCACCTCACCGCTAGATACCGCCAGATCCTACACACTGGACCTTTAACACACTACTCTATCCCACGATACACACTCTCCCTGGCGTTGACACACTCACTGTGTATGGTCTGACCACACACACTTTCTGCCTCCCTCAAAACACAAACACAACTCTCTCTCTCTCTCTCTCTCACACACACATACATCTGTCTCTTTGTCAATATTCTTTTGATCTCTTTGTCCTTTTTTCTTATTCAACCCCTCTAACCCCTCTCTCTTTTTTACTCCTACTTTGACCTGGTATCCTTCCTAGTTTCTGTGTATGTGTGTGTGTGTTTGAGGAACAGCCATGGGGCATGTATGTGAGAGAAATGTGGCCTGAATAGATACAACTCCTTGAAACACTTTCTACATCTTGATATGTGCGCACAACATAAAGCCCAATTACGTTTGACATGAATGATCGCTATTAAAACACCCAAAATGTAATCACCCTTAACAAATGCCCACAAACATTCATATGTAAACAACACCGCGCATGCCTTGCGCACACATTCAGAGTGTGATCTCCTCGCAGTAATTATCATAGCAGGGCAGGCATGCACACGTGTCCCTGGGGAATCTGTGCAAGTTGCTCGTAAACACACACACACACACACACACTCCAGGGAGTGGCGTTGTGTGTATAACTAATCCCTTGTTCGTCACTGGGCGTCCCCGAACGCCTCTCTCCTGCGTCGTTATGGTCGTTCCGGAATTCTGCCGTCCCGTGAGCCCTCCCACACCCTATAATTAGTGTCACCCGGGCAACCGGAGAAAGAATGCTCAGTATTCTTGTCGTCGTGGTAACTGCGTAAGTGCGGGGGCCCGGAGGTGCTGGTTGTAGGTGTTGGTTAATGACGGGGACAATGAGACCTCAGTCTGCCACCTCATGTGGTGTAGTAGGAAAACTGAGGTAGGTAAATCCATGTGTGTGGGTGTGGATATCTGTCTGTCCCTCACAGGCCACATAGAGCCCCAAACAGGTCATGAAAGCAGACCCTTATGCCATGCTTGTATGATTACAACTATTGCTTACAATAGCTTTAGACGCACACATGTATACAGTATAACCTCAGGAAATAACCAACCATGGCGGGATTAAACTGCTCATGGGACGCATGGCAATAATTTGCTCTTGGGCTCCTACTGACCCCCCCATTTCCTCCTTCTGTACCCAGTCGTCCACATGTACAGTATACCGCACACAGCAGACTAAACGTGGCAACTTCACTATATTTGTTGCCTCAGGATTGCTGTGTGCCAGTTAGTTTGTTGTCATTTTTTTTATAACAACTGTATTTATGAATATGCACCATGTGAGCTATATATATAAACTGGGGGGAAAAAAGTTCGTAAACTTGTGTTTGGTGGATTATTTCTCTGTTGTTACAATGCTAATTGGCATTGTATTTTACATCGTTGGAAAGCCTGTTTATTTACCTTGACAATGATGTCCAACTTGTAAGGATCATGCATTTGTGGGATGAGCAGCACAGCTGATTATGTGGGTGGCACCCAAGAAACATTTGCCAAAATGCTCTGCCAATGGTAAACAGTGTATTCTCCCCATGGAATTGACTCTTGTTTTGAGTTGTTTGGTGGATTGGATGATTCATCCCACAAATGCATGATACTTTCAAATTATGCCAGCTTTCGAACATCGTCGACCCCATCTTTAAGTCATCTTTAAGGTCTTAAAACTAGATTTTGACATAGTACCCTTCTATGAGACAGGGTGTCATTGTGTCAAGATAATAATGCAGGATCCGACACAGTTGATATTTTACTTGGTGGTGCAAATTTCATAACAAATTTGCAATTAATCAAATGACCTAATACCAAATGACTTGCAGTGAAACTTGGGGTTTTTGGGCCCTGTGCAGGCCTATTTGCCCATAAACCAACAGACGGTAGCAGCAGTATAGGCCCATAAGTCACTTGGTGGTAGTAAAACTGTGTCAAAACATTGCAGAGGCTGTACTGCAGCATCAGGTCATTGGTGGGGATTCGATACACGGTCAGTGCACGACTTCTCACAGGACAAACTATAATCCCAGGAAGCCCTCTGCTTCACCTGATTTTCCAGAAACCTCATCTGGTGGGTCTCTAGTTCTCTCTGCTGTCTGTTTTTAGTTACTGCAAGGCTTCAGGCTACACAATCCTGGAGGCTGAACAGCAAGTGAACACAATGTTCCCTGTACTTACTGTTCACATGAAGCTGCACCTTCTTTTACGCAATCGATGCCACAAGTCCTAAACTGAAGTTCATAACCTTATTTGACACAATCAATTAATTAAGTTCATAATGTGTCTTAAACCACATGCCCTGCTCTCCCTATCTGGGATGCTATATCTTTAAACGGTTAAATAGAAAATTACGAAGTTGCTATTACTGACTTCGTGTCACACTGTGTGTAAATGACGCATGTAAACAATGATTTCATAATAAAGTCCTCTTAAGGTTCAGCTGTGACTCCTTTTCTTGTAATTGGCGGATGGATATGTACCATAGGTGAGAAGTCCGGACTTTCCCGTAAAGTACGTCACAGAAACCGTTGGTGGTGAGTCGCTTCCTGCTGTTGCCTTCAGGTGTTGTCGGAAACAACAACAGCTACAGTAATAATGAAAATATCTAATGAGATGTTTGTACAGTATTTCCAACATGATGTGACATGTAGGGCGCAACACATATATGAGTGTATTGCTATAATTAAAAGTAAAACTGAGCCTTCATATAAGAGCTACCAGTAGTTGACAAAATTAATTTAGACATGTTTAATACACATTTTTTGGTGTTTTCTTTTATGGCTGCAGGATCAGAGGGTCTGTGATGTTTTATTATGAGCGTTTTGAACAACTATTTTTGTTGTAAGGTTCATTTTGTCATTATTTGTCATCTAAAATACTTCTGAATTTGGAAAAACTGAGCTCACATGAAGCATGTGAAGGCAGCATGAGCTAATTTACCATCTGTAATTAAAAACAATGGAGCAATTATTGCACTTCAGGTCAATTGGTGTGTTTATTAACTATTTATTTGCATAATACGTGATTCATTTTTGAAGAAAATAATGTCGTTTTTGTCCAAAACGATTCAATATTGAGGAACTATATCATCATGTATTTCCAACATTATGTGACATGTAAGGCGCAACACATATATGGGAGTATTGCCATAATTAATAGTAAAACTGAGCCTCCATATCATAAGAATTACCAGTAGTTGACTAAATTGAGGTTTAATACACATTTTTTTGGTGTTTTCCTTATGGCTGCAGGATCAGAGGGTCTGTGATGTTTTATTATGACAGTGAAACAAATTTTGAAGAACACTTTTGTTTTAAGGTTAATTTGTCATTATTTGTCATCTAAAATACTTCTGAATTTGGAAAAACTGAGCTCCTGTGAAGCTTGTGAAGGAAGCATGAGATAATAATGGAAAACAATGGAGCGATTATTATATCTCAGGTCAACTAGTCTGTTTATTAACTATTTATTTGTATAAGTACATGATTAATTTTGAAGAAAGTAATGTAGTTTTTGTCCAAAACGATTCAATATTGAGGAACTATATCATCATGTATTTCCAACATGATGTGACATATATATGGGAGTATTGCTATAATTAATAGTAAACCTGAGTCTCCATATCATAATAACTACCAGCAGTGGTCTTTATGGCTGCAGGATCAGAGGGTCTGATTTTTTATTATGACAGTGAAACTGTTTTGACCTACAACTCTACTTTACCAAAACAATGGAGCAATTATTGTATATCAGGTCAACTAGTCTGTTTATTACCTATTTATTTGTATAATACATGATTATACGTTATGACCAACAACTCTTTTTTGTTTTAAGGTTCATTTTGTCATTATTTATCATCTAAAAATACTTCTGAATTTGGAAAAACTGAGCTCACTTGAAGCTTGTGAAGGCAGCATGAGCTAATTTACCATCTGTAATGATAAAACAATGGAGCGATTATTATATCTCAGATCAACTGGGTCTGTTTATTAACTATTTTTTTGTGATCAATTGTTGAAGAAAATAATGTCGTTTTTTATCCAAAACGATTCAATATTATTATTAACTATATCATCATGTATCTCTTTTGTTTTAAGGTTCATTTTGTCATTATTTGTCATCTAAAATACTTCTGATTTTGGAAAAACTGAGCTCACATGAAGGTAGCATGAGATAATTTACCATCTGTAATTGAAAACAATGGAGAGATTATTGCATATCATGTCAATTGGTTTGGTTATTGACTATTTATTTGTATAATACGTGATTCATTTCGAAAAAAAGTAATGTAGTTTTTTATCCAAAACGTTTCAATATTGAGGAACTATATATATATATATATATATATATATATATATATATATATATACATATAAAAAGGCTAACATAAATTAGGATAAAATAGGCTAATGCTTATTATTATTATTATTATAATAATAATAATAATAACATTAATAGTAGTAGTAGTAGTGGACTTAATTGATGTTTAATACATATTTTTTGGTGTTTTGTGAAACAAATTTTAATCAAGAACTCTTTGTTGTAAGGTTCATTTTGTCATTATTTATCATGTAAAATACTTATGAATTTGGAAAAACTGAGTTCACATGAAGCTTGTGAAGGCAGCATGAGATAATATACCATCTGTAATGGAAAAAGCGATTATTGTATCTCAGGTCAACTAGTCTGTTTATTAACTATTTATTTGTATAAAACATGATTAATGTTTGAAGAAAATAATGTCCAAAACGGCTCAATATTGAGGAACTATATCACCACCACAAACCACCGCGGATGTACACACAAAAACATGTTGCGTGTGAAACTGTGCTGGTGACGTCAGCTACTTTGTCAGTCACCCAGCTCCTCCGCCGCCGCCGCCGTCGTTTCTCCGTCGAGGAGCTGCTCCTGTTTCTTTCACTGATCGCCTTTAATACATCTTTTTGTGTTTTTTTCGTGCGTTGAAAGATGGCCGCAGGTCCTCTCTCTGTCTCCTCGAACGCGTCCACAAACAACGATGGCATCCTCATCGGTGACAAAGTGTACTCGGAGGTTTACCTCACCATCGATAACTCGCTCATCCCGGAGGAGCGGTTGAGCCCGACTCCGTCAATGCTCGACGGCCTCGACCTGAACACCGAGACAGACCTCCGCATCCTCGGCTGTGAGCTCATCCAGTCGGCTGGGATTCTCCTCCGACTACCGCAGGTAACACATAAACACATTTACAAAGCGTTACTGTCGTGTGTTAACGCCGTAAAGGCCTGCTTCTTCTTCATACCGTTGGCGTGGTTGAGCCAAAATGGCGGCGGGTCCATTGTGCAAGGTTAGGCCGGATTATACAAGAAAGTCACGCGCTTCTGTTTCTGTCGTTTCTTCTGCATTCCAGGTCGCAATGGCAACGGGGCAAGTGCTGTTCCATCGGTTTTTCTACTCCAAGTCCTTCGTCAAGCACAGTTTTGAGGTGAGTTGTGTGTGAGAGCAGGTTGAGAGAGGTTTTATAGCTTCGTTGTGTTGCAGGCTTCACGTTGTGGTTACGTTTTCATGGCCGCCATGTTGTCGATGGCAACCAGAGTTTAACATGCTGGAGACAAAGAGAGGGAGATAGAGAGATAGATAGAGAGAGAGAGAGAGAGGGGGATGATGAAGATCAATATGAAACTAATCAAGTGACACTAATGAAATAACACTGAATTTAAAATATTATTGCTTTTATCTAGTGGAAATCCTCAAGTAATAAATAGATATAGATGATAGTTTTACCAGAGTTTAAACATGCTGTAAGACAAAGAGGTGGATGTAATGTTTAAGATCAATATGAAGGAAATCAGACATTCAAAGTGACACTAATGAAATAACACTGAATCTAAATGTTATTACTTTTATCTAGTGGAAGACCTAAAGTAATAGATAGATAGTAACTTTATTGATCTTGAGGGAAATTCAAGTTTCTAGCCAAACATGTTAGTAAAAAGTTAGTGGTGCAAAGTACAAAAAAAATATACCAGATATAAAAATACAAGGAGATGAATAAAACTGTTAAAACAAACATTCAAAGTAACGTTAATGAAATAACACTGAATCCAAAATATTGTTAATTTTATCTAGTGGAAGTCCTCAAGTAATATATATATATATCTCTATATAGATGTGTATATATCTATATATCTATCTATCTATATATATATATATATAGATAGATATATAGATGTGTATATATAGATATAGATATATATAGATATATATATAGATAGATGGATAGATAATAGTTGTCGACAACGTTACCAGAGTTTAACATGCTGTAAGACAAAGAAAGAGGTGGATATAATGTTATTTAAGATCAATATGAAACTAGTCAAATATCCAAAGTTAATGAAATAACACTGAATCAAAATAGTATTACTTTTATCTAGTGGAAGACCAAGTAATACACAAGTATTGAAAATATTGTACCTTACAGTCAGTCTTTAAACCTTTTTATTCTAAATTTAAATGGTGGTTGGTTGGCTGGCTGGTCAATGTAATTTTATGAAATAACACTGAATCAAAATAGTATTACTTTTATTTAGTGGAAGACCTAAAGTAATAGATAGGTAGGTATATAGTAACTTTATTGATCCCGAGGGTAATTCAAGTTTCCAGCATCACAGTTCCATAGTGCAAAACATGTTAGTAAAAAGGCTGTAAAAAAGTTAGTAGTGCAAAGTAAAAAAAATAAAAAATATACAAGATAAAAGATTTCAAACATAAAAATAAATAAAAACAGATACAAAATAATAACAAACAAAACAAGAGTAATAGTGCCCGTAAAGGAGTAGGTAGAAGTCAAACTTATATATAGTGCAGGGTAACAACTGTGATACACGACTATTAAAAAGTGCAGAAGAGACTGTTAAAAATGAGTATAGTGCATTATCTGTCCACAAGTATTGAAAATATAGCAAATGTACCTTACAGTCAGTCTTAAACCTTTTTTTCTAAATTGAAATGGTTGTTGGTTGGCTGGTCAATGTGATTTTATAAATCATGCGATCCTATCAGAAATATTGTATTTGCAAACTAGCTAAAATTAATCCTAGTAATGCAATTAGTTTAATATATATGTTTAATTGGTCTGTCTGAGAAAAGCAAACCTCAAGTGTTGGTCTTTAGAAGTGGTAAATGCTCAATCGCACCATGTGATGTACAAACACAGTGATGCATATATTTAACAGTGCTTTAAAACAGCTTCTCCTACAATGATATAATTCTCCCAGAGATATTGAAATGGTAGCTAGCATATAGGACTGGGCAATATATTGGCCATATCAGCCAGTCCTACCACCAATATGGCAAAAGCTGTCTCTTTGCTATATGTTTTGTCACATCTACTAGTAACGTGTGGGCACTCTTATCTCTGCATCTCTTATGTCTTACGTTGTGGAACTCTTTCTACCAACTTTTCGCTTCAATCATCTTCTTTCCAGATTGTTGCCATGGCTTGTATCAACTTGGCCTCCAAGATTGAGGAAGCGCCCAGACGAATACGAGACGTCATCAATGTTTTCCACCACCTGAGACAGATGAGAGGCAAAAAGTAAGTTTCGACATAGAATCCAGTCTTCTTTTTATCTTCTTTTTTTTTTTTTAATTCTTAAATGTTTTTGTTACATGGAATAAATTGCATTGCATTGGTTTTATCCAATATAATGTTGTATTATGATGATGTGTTTTTGCTGTGAAAGTGCTCTTCTGTTTATCCATGTACTCTAAACCATTTTAAAACTTTTCAGTTTCCGCTTCACTGGTAGTTTCAGAAGTGTAATTGTCTACATAAAACATCAGTTTGATGTTACACTGAAATTTATACCTCAACAAAAACTCACTTTAAAAAATTGGCGTGCATTTTTAAATTGTAAGACAAGGCACCACTGCTTTATTTGCGTGTGCCTTTGTCTTCATAGAAATCTGTTCATGTCAATACTCTAGACCTTGGCATTAACTTGGCTTCTTTTTTCCCTTGCAACCAACTAACAGCGACCAGCTACATTTACCAAAGCCTGGGTGATGTGGAATGGTACGTAAGATGAAGCAGTCGGCATGACAACCATGATGCAAGGGGGTCTCTCCTCCCCCAGGGCCACCCCACCCCCCCTCCTGTTGGAGACGCCCGTGGTCTGAGCCACCGTGGGGCACTGGGATCGGGGATGACAGGTTGGCCGAAGGTCCTTGGCCCCCGGGGCGCCTTGAGGACTCCTGTGGTTCAATCTTAAGCTTTGGGTATCTGTCCGTCAATCTGCGGACCCTTGGGTAATGTAGTCTTCTTCACTGACTGCTCCTCACTCTGCATTTTGTTTGTGCTTCAAGAGTAAAACCCCATTCACCAACTGTTCGCCAACTCATGGCTTTAATAGAAATATCACCTTGTCCGTTGAAGTTAGAATAAATTATTGGATACTTAAGTCCATGCGGGTAATGTTCTGTTTAGGGTCAGTGCATGCACTATAGCTTTAGTAGTTTGGCGTTATATACAGTGAATTTGAATCAACATTAAAGTAAGTGTACCAGTAACTATGATGCACTTGTAGCAAGTCTGTTTTTTAGATGTGGATTTGGACTTTAAAGTGTCATGTTTAGTAATAGATATCCCACTGATAATTTTTGCCATGCATGTGGTTTGTGGCATGACAGTATTCACATTTAATTTTCTGTTATTTGAGACGTCAAAATACTACATTTTGATTTGAAATTTGATCGTTGTCGGTACTGTTAAGTTGCGTAATTACTACTCACAAGTGTAGGAAGTGTTAGAAAGCTGTTCAGATCACATATCATGAATAGTACATAATGTAGGCGGTTGATAGTTCATAATAAGGAGGCTGACACACCACCTATGAACATATATTTATAGATCAGAATACATCTAGTCCAAGTCGTTGATTTTAGAAAAGTGAGGTATTTTACTGATTGCTATAAAACTGCTATTTGTAGATCTGTTTGTCTGCATCAGTAGCATTTGAACTAATCTGTGTTTAACCAGCAGATATGTTGTAGGTTGGTACAGTATCCTGTTTGCAGTGAAGGTGAAATGTAGTCATTGGACAAAGAAAACTGTATTTTTCTGATATTGTCTTCAAGTCTGGATATCCAGCTGTACTATTAACAAAAGTCAAGTAGTCAGTGGTTTGTGTTACAGTATTAATTATACTGACAGATACAGTACATTAAAATAGGTGAGAATGATTTGTGACATCTCATGATAGTAGTTTTGCGTTTTTAAAATTCACATTTGAAGATTGTGAAATGTTTTGCGCGATGGTCTGAGTTGATATTTCTGTTAAAGCTGTGACACAGGGTGAATGAGGTCGAGGGCTGTCTACAAATCCCATATGCTTTCACTGGAACCACAGGAGTCCACAAACCCCAGCAAACTGTCAGGCATGCAAACAGTTAGACCTGTTGCTTTGAGTTGGTTGAAACGGGAAAAAAGAAAAAGAGTTCAGAAAAAATCAGAAGGGCACTTTCTTTTATTATTTTTATTTCCAAAGGGGGAAACATTATTTTATTTTGATTCCTTTATAAACTAGGACTCCAAGTTCATTGATACTTGATCAGAACTACATTAATACCAAAAACCAAGTCATCAAAGCGGAACGGCGGATCCTGAAGGAGCTGGGCTTCTGTGTGCATGTCAAGCATCCTCACAAGGTGAGTCTAAGACACACTCATAACTATACACATTGGGTAGCGCAGTGTAGTTCAGCTATTGCAGCTTTAAGGGTGTTCCGCCATGCAGATGCAACCACACAGGAAGCAGCTTTAGCACACTAGTCTCACTTCTCAGAACAGGCTTGAGCTTGAACAATGACACACCTGGGGGTGTTTCTGTGTTTTTAATGTACACTCATTTTATGATTCCAGATTATCGTCATGTACCTTCAAGTCCTTGAATGTGAGAAGAACCAGACGCTGGTCCAGACCGCCTGGTAAGTTCCTTCTTAGATCTCCACTGTCCATCTCCCACAGCAGCAACCTGTGTCATGTCTGCAAGAAGTGCCACCAGACCTGGGCTAAAAATGCAGTTGAACGAGTTTCAAATGGTTGAATCACTTGAAGAGCACTTGATTTATGTGCCAGGATCTTGGGACACACCCCATATGTGGAAAACAGCACCTGTCAGATAAGTGGAATTCAAGTGCCCCTTGTGCTTTTAAGGACAAATTTGAAAAGCATTCAACAACCATTTCGCCCAGGTCTGACTGCGACGTTCCCTCACTCCATTTTAACCCTTCCACCTCTTTTTTTTTTCTGATCGAGCAATTTGTTTTATTGCAAACCTGTTACGTGTCTCACTCTCGTCTGCCCTTACATGGCTTTGCTGTAAAGTCTGTTTGATTTGCGGTGCCCAGGGAACTTGGTTTAACTTTGTCCTTTCTCTCTACTCTTTGATTAAAGGGTAGTCCATGCTGGTAAGTCACATAAAGAACCTCTGAACTCTGCCTCCTCCAACCACATGACCTCAGGAAGCTCCCCCCATTGGCTGGCTGCCCCTCTCCAGACAGCCAATCCCAATGCCGAGATTCACTGAAGGGGGCGGGCGGGCCTTTCCCAACAGCCAACATCGTCTTGTTTTCTCTTTGGTGTCCAAAAGGATTTGTATTTTTTTGGTCTTGCTACAACTGTAATACCCAGTTTTGCTAAGTAGCTACGTATATATTTATATTCTGACGTTTTTCTAGTTTACTTGCATCTAGCAATGAAGTAAACTTAGCTACAGCAGAGTAGCCTTTTTTGACCAGTTTACCTGCCTATTTTTTTTTTATATTTACAGTTGTATACTGTGTCCTGTCCCCAACTGACGTGGTGTCCAGACATGTGTCTGTCTTACAGGCTGATCCAGCTCTCAGGTTTTGCCTCCGAGGACCTGTCTCACTCACGCAGCAGTCAGAATCCAGCGACCTTGTGTTATCTATAGTAGCGTTGGCATAGCAGTGTAACACTCACCTGCCAAAGTGCAGGTCAGGTCATTTCAAGGCAGGTTAGACTGGAAGTAATCCCTGTGCGGCAGGTTTTCATTAAGTACTTGCGACAAACCTCCAGTGGAGCAGTACATATAATTTGAATGGGTGGAACTTGACACAGTGTCACCACAGTACAAAGGAGGTTTCACTGCTTTGTGATTAGTTGTATTTTTCCCTGGTTGTAGTTCCTTCTGATAATAATCTGAATGGGATCAGTGTCAAGTTAGTTTATCGGGGTTTTTACCATCATCTTTTTGTTATCACACATTTTTTGTCTCTAGGACTTCTATGTTTCTAAGGACATAGATGCTCACACCACCCTGTTCTTGCCTGATTCACATCCTGGCCATTTTGTCTTTCCTCTTTTCCTAACTCTCCCCATGGCTAATCTGATTTACCCAGTGTCCCAGACAACCCACTGACCCAATCTGTTTATAGCACAGAGATTTCACTCAGCCTAAGTAGTGAGACATAGACTGCCAACTAATGTCTTTCTAGAAAAGTCATAGTGGAATGGGGTTGCAGACAAAGGCGGTCAGTGGTCTTACTGCGCTGGAAAGCATTTATTTTAAGTTAAGCTGTTTTGCCGTTGAGCCTTACAATCAATGTGAAGGTTGCAATCTGTTGTCAGAATATGAAACCAGTGTTGCATCATTTGATTACATCAACATGCCACTGACTCACACAATCTAGCTGTTGTGCATGCCATCATACATGCCGTGTCTCCCTATTCCTTCAGATACAACAATCTGAGAGTGGCAACTGCATTCTTGGTGAATGTGTTGCATCCTTCTGCCTGCATGCTCCCCAACCCCCCCTCCTACAAGGCATGTGTCATTGTCTCAATCATCATTACTCTTGATCCAGCTACTCCGGTCATAGTTTGGTATAATGGTCTTGGCAGGTCTTCAGTAGATGATTTCCCATTTGTGTCTTCATGCTTTACCTGTGACATACAGCACTCCCATGGATGCCCCAGAGAGAAATGGACAAAGTTAAATTTGACAGATCAAAATGCATTTCGCACCTCAGTACTGTGTAACTTCAAATGTGTAACTGTTGTTGTCGTCTTTATGGCTATCAGGGCTTATGATAAATTTGATGCCGTCAGTGCATCTATGGTCAAATCCACTAACCGTTAACTATTCTCCAGTTTATCAGTGAGCAGTTAGCGTTGATGCTTGTTAAGAAATTACCCACCACAAATTTCTGGATGGTGAAGATGTCTTAGTTGTAAGAATTAGCTAGGATTTAATCAGGAATGAAAAATCTAAATCTTCATTATAAAATAGAGATAAATATAAAGCCCTGATTAGGAGTTGGCACTACAGACAAGAGATGTTGCAGATTATTGACGTACAGTAACAACTTGCGGTTAAAAGTGTGACACGTTTGAAAGTATGGGTGAGAGGTGGCTTTGTGTGGAGAAGATGCTATGTTTTTGTTTCTATGTGTTGTTTTTTCCTTCATAGGAACTACATGAATGACACCCTGAGGACAAATGTGTTTGTGAGATTCCAAGCCGAGACGATCGCATGTGCCTGCATATTCCTCGCTGCCCGAGCCCTGCAGGTAAAGAGGAAATGTTTATCTGAAACCGGTTTTCACATTGCCACGAATGCATCTTCTTGTTTTTGAACTAAATGTCGTCACCTCAAATCCTCTGTAGTTATACAATATCATACCTCCAAATCATAACTTTTTGTGCCCGTTTTCCCCCAGATACCGCTGCCATCCAGACCTAATTGGTTCCTGCTGTTTGGAGCCAGTGAGGACGAAGTGAAAGAGGTCTGCATCACCACCCTAAAACTCTACACCAGGAAGAAGGTATGCTTTTTTGAGAGAGAGCTCAGTGTTGGGATGATCTTGGATTATAATGCGATTTACAATAATTTTAGACGTTGTCTGTTAACCTGTGGAAATGTGCCACATCTCATTGGTCTACAAAGCTGTAAACGACACTGGTGTAGACTCCTTTCACTGTAAGCCATCGGGGAAACTGCCTGTCACAAAAAACAAAATTGCGGCATAGCACCATCTCCTGGAAGGTCAAGTCCGTTCAGTTTCTGTGTTTAAATATCCCGAGAGTTGAAGGAAATTAACGCCGTCTCCTTTTTTGGTAGTGATATATTAAAGCTAAAACTGAAAATGAATTAAGGTGAATTTTTATTAGATTTTACACAGGCAACATTGTTTCAGTTTAGTTTTTTAGTGATTTTGTTTTTATTTAGTTCCAGTTTACAAGAAAAAAATGTTCACTGTTTATTTTCTAGTTTTCAGTTTGCTACAATAACCCTGCTCCTTTTCCAGCCCAACTATGACCATCTGGAGAAGGAGGTGGAGCGGAGGAAGGTGTTCTTGGCAGAGGCCAAGCTGAAGTTCAAAGGCCTGAACCCTGATGGTACCCCTGCACTGTCCACACTGGGTGGCTTCTCTCCTGCTTCTAAACCCTGCTCCCCAAGTGTGGCAAAGGTGGAGGAGAAGTCCCCAAATCCCCAGACCCTCAAACCAATTAAGAAGGAGCCAGACAACCGGACTCAGGCCAACAAGAGTCCACACAACGGGTAAGAAACATACACACATACAGTATTTTATTATGAGGATATTACAGCAGTAGTCAATAATCAGTAAGTGATGTTTATTACGCCACTTATCGTCTTTTTTAATTTCACAAGCCTAATCTTATTCTCCTTTTTTCCCCCCAGCTTAAGGAAAGACGTGAAGATCGGGAGGAACAGCAGGAGCGGAAGTCGATCTCGTTCAAGAACGCGTTCCCGGTCTAGATCCCGCTCCCCTCGCAGACAGTAAGTTCATTTACAATGTAAATTATGGCAAGCCGTTACAGTAACGCTTGAAATCTGTTATAGCATTTTTCCTCGTCAAAATTGTATTCTCATTAGTCAGAATGGTTATTAAAGATAGCCATAATAACATTAGTAATTGTATTTCAAGATATCTACAAGTTTGATTGTACTGGTCAAAGTTAAAATCTTTAAATGTATGAGGGACGTGTTAACATACTTGCTTTTGTTTAACTAGCTCGATGTATTCCTCACCATCCTCTTTTCTCTTCTGCTTCCACAGTTACAACAGCAGACGCAGTCGCTCAGGTACCTACAGTTCTCGCTCACGTTCCCGCTCTCACAGTCGCAGTCCATCGCCACGGCGACATCCGCCCTCACCCCTCCTCCCCCACCTCAAGTCCAAGACCGGCCACCATGGCAATAGCGACTCCAAGCCCAGCGGGCGCCACAGCAACAGTGGAGGCGGAGGATCCGGTCACAAGAGGAAGCGCTCACGTTCTCGGACGCGGTCCCGCACTCCGGTGAAAGTAGACCGGGAACGGGACAGAGAGAGGGAACGGGAGAGGGACAGAGACCGCAGTTCCTTCGACCTCTCTACAAAGAAACACAAACACGAGAGAGGAGCTAGTCATCGAGGAGACAGGAGAGAGAGGGAGAGGTCTCGGTCCTACGACAGGGACAGAGAGAGGGAGCGTGGCCACAAGAGCAAACACCACAGCAGTAGTGGGCACTCAGGACATAGCCGTCACCGCCGCTGAGACAACACACAGACAGACACAGGCTAGCTCTAGGACTGATAGTCACTGACGTATTTTCAGTATACTCAAAACAAAACCAGATATGGCGTGTTCTCTTAATGCTGTTGAATACAGTTGACTGCCAAATGCTGCACCTCTGCCATGGTTGAGAGAACTTGCCTAGTTTGGTTTCATTTTGGGTATATTACCAGTCTAATACCAACATAGTTGGGTGTCTGGGTTTCTCATATGCATCCTGAAAATTACCATTTAAACCATATGATTTACAGGAATGTTGTTGGCTTAAGCCAAATAACAAAACATTTAGTTTTACCTCAACATTGGAGGCCTAAATCCTACACATAGCTTCTGCATGTACGAATGTCTTGGTGATAGAATAATTTGACTCCTCTACACAACAGCACACCTGTAGCTGATATTTGGCAGAGGTTGTTGATGTTGTGTTATTAAAGATTGAACATGTGCATCTGAGGAACCCAGGCTGCAGCAGTATGTACCAGCATTAAGTGGACTGTTTGTAGGTTTACTAGCCTTTTTTTCCACCCAGGTCAGACATGATCAGTGGTTGAGGAAAGGCACCAATGCAGTGTGACATCAGTCCCAGACCTGTCCTCTCCTCTTATAAGTTTTTCTTCATTTTCCCATGATACCCCCCCACACACACACACCCACCATCTCTCTAGCCTACCCTTATGTTCTTAGTTTTACATGTAAAGTTATGGACTTTGGGAAAAAGAAACTTATTTACAGTGTAAAGATGGATCGATATCTGCTGACAAAATGTGAACGCTTTGATTTATAAAAGCGAACTGCTCAGTGGAACGATTGAGTGAACAAATGTAAAAGAAATGCGATCATTCAGGAAAGATCAATATGTTTGCACATTAAGGGACTGGTGGGCAAGTGGTTTTTTTGTTAACTTTTATTTTTTTTTTGGACAGATATATGTTGCTAAAGCCGTTTTGTACAGTTTCAAAAAAGCTGACTGGTAATAGACTTGTTTTTCTTTTCTTTTTTACAGCAGGGGATGCAGACTTGAATTCATAAATTTTAGGGTTGTCAATTTGTTACACTGGTTTTTAGTCTGCATGTGTTCATGTCCAATTTTTATTCAATAAATGAGTTATGCCACTGAACTGTATGGTCTTTATTGAATTGGTGCATATTGTAACTAAATTAATCCTATTGAACAATATAATTTAATTGGTGTAATAAGCAGAGTAAAGAAACTATCGGTTTTGTATTCAATACTAAGTACACCTAATCTTTTGCTCATGAGCATTATGGGGGCGACGTGATTCAAGCCCTCATCTCAAGATCCTGGTTCTTGTAAACAGGCACAGTTAGAGTTAAAATCAAGATGAGCATGATTTGAATCATATCTACCCTAAATGTAAAGCTGAGTATTGCAGGGAGTATAATCCTATACATTTGTGTTATGACCGCCAGAGGGTGCTGTTGTCCTTACTAATACCAGTGCCCGTGTCTTCCAGCAGTCTTAACCATATTTAGAGTTGCAGATCACAATCAACTGAAACTTCTCCCGCATGCCAAGTGTGGAGGAGAACTACGGTGGCCGACGAGAGCCAGTGATTGGTTTGTCCGTTCTGGCTTTTTTCCGATATACTTTTCTAAATACTATACTATGAATTTTTTCAATTCATTTTTTTTCAACATACTATACTATGGCTTTTTTTCATAAAATTTTTACGACATACTATAGTATGACTTTTTTCATGAAATCTTTCGACATTCTATACTATGTTTTTTTCATAAAAGTTTTCGACATACTATACTATGATGTTTTTTTTATGAAATTCTTCAAAATACTATACTATGACTTTTTTCATAACTTTTTTCGACATCCTATGGCTTTTTTTTTTTATTAAATTATTTGACCTACTATACTATTTTTTTTTTTCTAAATTTTTTGGCATACTATACAATGACCTTTTTTCATGAAAATTTTCGATGACTATGACTGACTTTTTTCATGAAATGTTTCCACATACTATAATATGACTTTTTTCATGAAATACTATACTATGACCTTTTTTCATAAATTTTTTCAACATACTATACTATGACGTTTTTTTTATGAAATTCTTCGACATACTATACTACGGCTTTTTTTCATAAAATATTTCAACATACTACTATGACGTTTTTTTCATAAATTTTTTCAACATTCTATACTGACTTTTTTTTTCATAAAATCTTTCAACATACTATACTATGACTTTTTTTTCATAAATGTTTTCAACATACTATACTATGACGTTTTTTTATGAAATTCTTCAAAATACTATACTATGACTTTTTTCATAACTTTTTTCGACATACTATACTATTTTCTTTTACAAAATTTTTTGATGACTGACGTTTTTTTCATAAAATCTTTCGACATACTATAGTATGACGTTTTTTTCATATTTTTTGACATACTATACTATGACTTTTTTCATGAAATTTTTCAACATACTGTACCATGACTTTTTTTTCATAAAATCTTTCAACATACTATATGACGTTTTTTTTTATGAAATTCTTCAAAATACTATACTATGACTTTTTTCATAACTTTTTTCGACATACTATACGATGACTTTTTTTTCATAACATATTTCGACATACAGTACCATACTATGACGTTTTTTTTCATGAAATCTTTCAACATACTATACTATGATTTTCTTTTACAAAATTTTTTGATGACTATGACTTTTTTCATGAAATTTTTCAACCTACTATACTATGACGTTTTTTTCCATAATATTTTTCGACATACTTTATTATGACTTTTTTTACTAAATGTTTTGACATATTATACTGACTTTTTTTAATGACTTTCCGACATGCTATACTATGACGTTTTTTCATGAAATCTTTCAACGTACTATACTATGACTTTTTTCATAACATTTTTCGACATGACTTACATAGTAAAGTATGTTTTCCCCGTCATCCTAGATAAACTCCCGGATCTACTGTCCTCGCTCCAGGAGCTCTATTAGAAGAGTTGTTCATGTGGGAACAAATTAAACAACCCACTGTGAGTCTGAGTGCACCAAAAATTAATTTAACCTCCCTTTTCAAGTTTTAAAGACCTGTGGAAAGTGCGTTATATCTCAGAGCTGGATGTTTTAACAGACTCTGCAGCCTTCATAGCTACCTGACTCCAGTCCACCAGCAGCACAACTCACAACATTGACTTTATTGACACTTTAACTCGTTCTGCATTACCGCCACCTACTGGACTGGAGTGTAGATCAATAGATTGGCAGAAAAAAATAAAATAAAATAATAATAAAAAATAATAATAAAAATAAATAAATACAAAATAATAATTATTAATAATAATAACAATAACAATAATTATATTAATTATAATTATAATTAAATTCTCTCCATTATTCCTGTTGCCCTTAAAGGGACTATTTATAACTTTCAGAAATGCTTGTTAACAGCAACACCTGTGGTCGTTAAGTCAACGAAAGTCAGTGTCGGGCTCGTGCTTTGCTCGCTCTACGTAGACATGAACAAGCATCGCTTAAAACAGTGAGGCGACACACGTCAGCTAAAACCACAATATCACTCTATATTTCAGCTGCTTGGCAGTAATGTTAGCTGACCAGACGAAGGTCTCTCCATGAATCACTGCTGATACTAGTGTTGGCGGTCGGTGCCGGGGCTGAAGCAGGAAGAGAAACGTTATCGCCTCCCGACTGCGCCCCCAGGGAGACACCGTCACCCGGTCGGAGGGAGGCGATAATGTTTCTCGCTGCGGAGCCCCGTCACTTCACAAGACATGGGAAACCTCTGCTGGTCTGGAGGAGCTGCAGCAGTTATTTCTGCACAAACGTCCTCTGTGCAGTCTGAGAAGCACTTTGAAAATCTCGTACAAAATGTCCTGCCTGCATGACGAAGCCCAAATGTCCCTCCTGGTAGAACATGTCACCACCTTCATCCTCCACCTCTGTGCCATCTGCACCACACTCAGCTCTCCTAAACAGGACTGGTATACTCCATGCATGGTATACCCACTTTTATAACCACCATCATTTCCTATCACAGAGCCTCTGCAGCATGCTCAACAGCACACCCCTCTGCTGCTAATCATAACTATTTATATTAAGTCCCTCTGCTACCCCCTGCTGTTATTCAGGATCCTGTGAATTTTGGCCTGGAAAAAGGAACAAAAAAAGAAGAAAAAAACAGGTGTACATGTATTTTATGAGCTTTGGAAAGATGCAATGAAGATTTATCGAACAGCAGTTAAAGAAGCAAGAGCATCCTTCTTCTCAAACTTCATTTTTAGCAAACCACTCTAACCCTAATCATATAGTATACCATAGAAATGCCACGAAAAATGTCATAGTATAAACAAATTAATACAAATGGCATAGTATAGCATCTTATTATAGCATGCCATAAAAAAATAAAATAAAATAAAGTGTTGGGTCGCAGAAGGTGATCACGGCCGTGGTATGAAGATAAAGCCATTAATCTTATTTCATCTTATTTGTTGGAATTAAATGTTCCAACTAAAACTCGAACAGCTCTAAGAGGTTTGGTGCTTTCTGCTGTTAATGTAGAAAAGATATACCTGATGCCCATAATTGTGTCAAATATCATTCCCTCATACATGTTGCCAAATGGTCCATAATACTTCACACTGAGTCATCCTCTAAAGCTCATGGTTGAGCTGGTCTGACCTTTTTTCCCCCATTCCTGCGCAACAAATCTGTCTCTTGAAGTGCTTTTGAATGCTTGAAATGCGAACATTATGGCAGTTTGGGAATGACGAGTAATCGTCTCTGCCAGCCTCAGTTCAGCTGATGTGTGAAACTGGTTCCTGGATACCAACGATCACGACAGACCCCACTGTGGGAGAGAGATCCAATCTGAAAGGGTTTTGGAGTCAGAGAAAGCTCTTTGGATTGCACAAAGATACACGCATGGATGAAGGAATGCTTCGGTTTAAACTGGTGGGCATATGGAATAATTTTAGTATATTGCTGCCAGTGTTTATGTGTGTGTGCATCCTCTCGGGAGAGCACTGGAGTAACAGATAGGAGCTTTTGGCTGGAGGATCACTATCACTGTGAGCAAGGCTCAGTGAGTCAGCCCAGTAAGTGAATTCAACTGGACAAAATGAGCTAAAGCTGCTCTTGCACAGAAACAATCCCCACTCTGTTCGAATCAATTTCTCTTTTTCTTCTTGTGAAGCTCCAGGAAACCATTATTCAATTTCTTTAATTATCTCATTTGTATATATATTTATATATATATTTTTTTACTTCAAGTGACCAAAACCAAACCCAGGTGTGGAAAGACAGAGACTGGAGAGATTTCGCTGATAAAGATTTATCGTACAATTTTGTCAGGAAAAAAAAGAAGGCAGTGTCAGACATGCAAAAGGTGCAACAAGCAAATATACAATCCATAATAATACCAGTTTAACTGTCAGTAAAATACAGCATTCATTTGTTTTTGCAGTATTAATTCATAGTAATATGAACACAATGGAAAGAGGAAAGGGAAGAGAGAAGCGACATTCATTGTTTCAGTAGTCTTTCCAGACATCATTGAAGTGTTACAACAGCGCTTGTAAAAAATAAATATTGACCTTATATAAAAAAAAATCTAATAAAATCAAATGTAATTTAACAACACTCTAAAGTTAAAAAAGCCTTTCCTATGATTCTTTACACAAGGCTGATATTAATGCTCAAAAATTTATTTATACATTCAGAAACTTTAACACTTGATTTAACACATGATTGTTGAAATCTACAGCATCGTTTCCATCCTGACGTCTGCTTTCAGAACGGTTAATGTAATCTCATTGTGCCTTAAAGTAGTGAAAATACCAGCTCACTACTCTCCAGTGTGAGACGATAGATAGATAGATAGATCGATAGATAGATAGATCGATAGATAGATAGATCGATAGATCGATAGATCGATAGATAGATAGATAGATAGATAGATAGATAGATAGATAGATAGATAGATAGATGCTACAGTATCTATCCTCCAGTCTATTTACACAGCTGCCTACAAATGTATTTAATTAAGAGGAAAGTACCCTAAAACAATTGCTCATTTTGGCAGTAAATGTTGGCCCCCGAGGCTTGGAAACTAGGCCCACATGGCAGCGTGACGGCAGAGAGCGTTCAAATTGTTACTTCTTAGACATCTTTGACATTCATATGATCAGACATCCACTTCAAACACCAAGAAATCAACACTGTGCAACTGAAAAGGCAGGGCAAAGTCAGCATCATGGTACATTTACAGTAAAGCGAAGGGTAGAGGACTTTTTGAACTTCACGTACGGGTGGCGGTTGCATTTAACGTGTGCTTGCCAGCAGCTATGGTTGAGTAATATGTGTGTGTGTTTGTAGTTATAGTTCAGCACAAATACTTTTGTTTGTTCCAGCCAGCTGAACTGCCCAGAGGTTTGCCACAAGACAACTGCCAGAAAGTGTCCGTAATCAAGTGTTTGAACGTCCATGTGTATGTAAATCTGTGAATGATAATATCTGACAGTAAATAGTTGTCCTACAGCGCTAAACCTGACACATAAGTTTGTCTGCTTTAGGACAAAGGATAGTGGATAAGTGTTAAACAGGGGACAGCGATGGTAAAGCTAAAGGCGGGAGGCACAGAGACAGCAAAAAGTACGAACAATGGTAACCTGACCCGGTGGGAACGGCAGTGTTATGACTGCATGTACACAGCTAACAGGGTTTTAGATGTAGGACAAAGTACGACCAAAGAAAATGTGCTTGTCTGTCACACGAGTTGAGATTTAGACCACCTTAGGCATATTCAAAATATTCTGAACATTGCATTTCATATACTTAATCGAAACCAAAAGCATTTGATACCAAAGAGGAGAGCATAATGCTTCCACCTGTGGGCAGACACACACCTCACATGTGGATCCAGATAAAGCAAAACAATTGATTGGCTACGGCCGACCATGAATGTCTGGAGCAGGCAGCTCAGAGCTTAACTGGGTCAAGACGTTTGTCATCCGCATCCTGGTTGGTGAGTAACATAAGGGACTTATAGTGCTGCACATATGTAGGCTCTACTGCCACAGGCTGTGATTTTTCAGGTGGAAAGATGTAAAAACTGAGACCGTTGTGGTCTTAGAGCTCATATGTTAACAGTCAGATGCTCACTTCCACTTAATCCAGTCTCGCAGTTTTAACACAAGACCACAAAACACACAAGCGTTTAAACTCTAACCTTTGGAAAGGGCCTGTTTTAAAATGATGGAGATGGAGATTGCTGCGTGTCACCTTCAGTCTCTCGCTGTCAAAACGTTTCACTGAATCGTCGATTGAAATTAAATCAGTATGACTGACCTGGCACAGTCTCTAAATCCACTGTGGTCTAAACTCCACGATTAAGCAACAGTTGAGCTGACACACTGCTCCTCGTAAAACGTGGAGTGAATAGTTGCAGACGGTTCTTGTTCGGGAAAGCCAAAAATAGCCCGGTCCATACAGTATGGAGATTGCAACAGAACATAAATCTGACCACAGCATTAACTCTGGGGGTTTGCTTCATAAGTCAATTTAGTACGAGAGCAGACACAGAAAACAGGCTCAAAATGTTTTCTTCAAACAAGATGCTCTTATATGTTGGAAGAAACATTTATGAATTTTAATCAGCTGTTGTCTACTGACTATTGGTTGGGAAAAAAAAGTTTTGTTAGTGATGAAAAATACAGTATAAATCAAAAATACATGATACAAATCATTTTAAAACACTGGATTAAATATGTACAGCTATATTCCACATGAAAACAATATGTATATTACAGAAATAGTTCTACATTTTAGGAAATACACCTTTTAGCTTTCTTGCTAAGAGTTAGGGTGCTTTCAAACCTAACCGGTTTGGTTCGGTCTCTGCAGCTCTCTGTGAGCTCCGCAAACCATCTCTGTGGGAGCAGTGCTCAAGCTTTTCCGCAGAAATATAAATTAGGTATAAAGGTCAAGAGGTTGTGATTTTACAAGGGGTTATATGTGGGACTATTTCTTGGTTGGGAGCAGTGACTTCATGAAGTCTTTACGTCACTATGAGGTTGCCAGGCAACCAGCGGAGAACCCAGGAAGTCACTGCGCCTGGCAGAGAAATAGTCCCGTACATAGCCCCCCATAAAACCACAAAAAGTGTTTTACTTTGTTTTTTGTACGGATTAAATAAACGAAATATAAGTTGTTGACTAGTACGCGGGATATGTTCACTTTTAGACAGAGCCAGGCTGGCTGTTTCCAACCACATTCCTTTATGCTAAACTAAGCTAAGTTAACTGTCTTCTGGCTGTGGCTTCATATTTAGTGTACAGACGTGACTCTCAGCAAGAAAGTGAATAAGCTTGTTTCCCAAAATGTTGAACTACTCCTTTAAGGCTCCATCATACTCTCTCTCACACACAGACACACACAATTCCAGTATTGAATGCCCTTCCCATCTGCTGTCCATTAGGCTCCTCTTCCTCCTCATCCTTCCTGCTTTCAAGAGAAACTGTTCAGTCTCATTATTGCTTCAAGTCCTTATGAGGTCTGTGCTTCCATGAAGTCTTTATTGCTAAATGCTACTCTGGCCTCAAATACATCTCAATCATCACGCATCATTAAACCCAGAAATCCCAAGTTTCTACAGATGCTGGTTTTGTTTGGTTGTTGAAGCTCGTAGTAGTGTCTGGGCTCAGGCAGAGGAAGTTGAAATGTCCGTATTGTAAGATCCAGTCAGGTGAAGATCATGTGTAACTTCAATCTTTAATACTTGTGTATTGTAACATTAATTAATGATGGTGTACAGTAACAGTAAGTCACAGTAACATCCCTCATTCTGCTGGATACAGACCATACAGTCTCTTATTGCTGGTTTATTTAACGTCTTTTTGTACTGCATAAAAAGATTTTTTGATTGTTTTTGAATATTGGTGTATACTACCAATTACACATACAAAGTTATGCTACTGGCAGTGGATGTTTTTGAATATTTCTCAGTGTATGTGTTTGTCTGTACACAGTATGTATGCGTTTGTATGCATGACACGTATTGTCAATAGTCTGCACATGTACAGTATGTGTCCTCATTAGTTAACTGTGTTGCTGTTACCCTCACAGGTAGGTGGTAGCCTCTCTGTTTTCCCTCTCTTTGGCCTGAGCCACGGCCACGTTGATGCACTGCAGCCACTCCTCAGCGTGTTTCTCATCCTGAGCTTTCAGCACGTACGTCTTACTGTCTGTGAAGATCTCAAAGGCCCGCGGCAGGCCCCGATCACGCCGCTTCTTGGCTACCACCTATAGAAAGAAAGAAAAAAAAGATGATGACTCCTGACTTTACAGTAGGCTCATTCCTGTATTCATTGTCCAGCTGTAATAGTATTTGGGGATGTGATCTGACTAAGATGATATTAATAGCTTTAAAATGACAACAATGTAACCTCCTTTAAAAAGTCAAAAGTAAAAATCGCAACCATGAGAAGAGGTAAACCACTAAAAATGCAAAAACACGTGATCAGTAGTGAAGATCAAAAGGTTTTGGGAACAGGTTTTTGAGGGATGATCACAATGTAATGTCCTCACCTTGACGCTTTGCACCTTGCTCAGCTCAATAGGGATGTCATCCAGCTCATCCTTCTGTGGGGACGACAGGACATGAGAAGAAAACAAGTTTTAATTTTTTCAGCAGCTTTTGAACCAGATAGTTTGTGGATGTTCTATATCTTAAAGGTACTATATGTAACTTTCAGAAAATCATTGTTATTAATGACACCGGTGGCGTCCTGTTGCTCGCAGTCCGTAGGCGTGAGCGATTATCCTGGGCATCGGCCAAAACAGTGACGTGATATTTGCAAATGACTTCATCAGCTAATGTTACGAAGCAAATCCGTCCTGAGTCCTTCACATAGAAATCAGTCCACAGGCTGTTAGGCAACCGAGAAAGTCGGGGAAGGTCTCAGTTTTTAAGTTACATTACAATCTGTTCACACATTGGCAATACAAAGCAATTAATACATGTAAATTGTTACATATAGCACCTTTAAGAAAAGAGATCTTTATAATAAAGAAAACAATTTTGTGCATTTTTCATTGGTGAAGGATGTATTCAAATCTTTTGCTTGAGTAAAAATAGCAATATCATTCTGTAAAATGTCTCAAGTAAGATTCCTGCATGTTGCTTAAGGTAATATGTCAATGTTGTGTTTTATATTATTGGATTATTATTACTGATACGTAAACATGTAAGCATCATTTTAACGATGTTGTTGGTTGAGGTGGAGCAATTTTGAGCTATTTTATATACTGTTCGGTAGTTTATCCTATAAAAAGTATCATATTTTATAAGATGATTTTATGTTGTGTTTTGTTAATCTGCTAAATGACTAGAAAATATAGCTGCAATATAAATATAGTGCAGGAAAAATACAATATTTCCCCTCTGAAATGTAGTGGAGTCAAAGAATAAAGTGGCATAAAAAGGAAATGTTCAAGCAAAGTGTGAGTACCTCAAAATGATACTCAAGTACAGTACTTGAGTTTGTTAATTTTTGCTGCATGATGGGAGTTTTGCCAGTCAAATAAGTGCATTAGGAAACCTAATGTATCTTCAGCCACATTAAATAAAGTTCTTTGTGCATTTTAAGCATATCAATACTTCTTGTAACCACAGTGTCAGATGTAGCTTCCCGATTTCAGCATCACGATACTGTGTCATTGTGTTGTTTCCAGCGTGTTCTACCTCAGAACAAACCATTCACAGAACAACTACACTACATTGTTATGTTGCTTTTCTTTCAACACAAGGGATAAGAGCTAAGTCACGGTAGCAAAATACAGCTGGAGAGAAGAAATGTAACAGCCAACTCACTCATGGTTAAAACTGTAAACTAGCACAAAAATGACAATTACCAACATAAACCACCACGTTCTGAACAGACGCATTAAAAAAACACTAACAAAAAAGTAGCATTTGCATTTTGGATTCAGCCCCAAAAATCCAGTATCAGTCGGTCTCAAGTGGTTATAACCACATAACCGGAGCTAGCTGCAAGACTCTTGGCAACTGCCCACATCCTTTCTGCGGTGTGTGTGTGTGTGTGTGTGTGTGTGTGTGTGTGAGTGTGACATGTTCACGGTTTTACCTCCCAGCTGGCTGCGCTGAGGGTCTGATGTTTCCCACAGCGGAGTCATGTCAGTGGATTCATGAACTGATTCAAATGGATGTTTGATTGATTTTAGCCATATGGGCCTATGAAAAATGATATCCGAACCAGAGAGCCCATTAAGATATTGTCTCCGAACACTTAAACTAAACGCACCTCACTAACTTTTCTTTGCTGGTATTTTGTAGCTTTAATGTGTAACTTATTTATTCTTTCATTGCATTTGACAGCTTGCGTTTTATGAGACAATGGTGCTGGTATGAAACCAAAGACTTGAAGATTCTTTAGATACTCAACGTGTTCAAAGAGATTAGAGTATTTCTGTCTGTGTTATTTTGAGACAGCAAAAAAAAAGCACTTGCTGAACTGAACCAATTTGTGTGGTGTCAGAAATCACATTATCCTTTTCATGATGCTTTTTGTGTCTCTTCTGCTTTTTATTTTCTGACGAATCAAATCACCTTGTAAATATATGACATGCTGGATTTTGGAGCTTCTCAGAGCAAGTGAACGCACCATAACTACGCAGCAAGCGTTTAATGAGTCTGCTCTACCAGAGTGATACACAAGACTTAGCTTTGTGTGTTTTTGGGGAATGTTTAAAACCTCTCAGTGTTTTAAAGCTGCTCGATTCATTCAATGTGGAGAAAACAACACTTTTTTTTGGGGTTCTTAATCTTTTAAACTCCCCATTTGGGAAAAGGTCTTTCACAACAAACCAACAGCCTCCAGAACAAGCTGGCAAAGATGGACCGAGCTCCGAGAACAAAGACATAAAACTTTTCCAATTTGTGGCTGCTGCAGAGGAATCCATTACCATCTGGACAGGAGCACAACGACTATTGTTAGGAGTAATAAAAGAAGAGCGCTCAACTCTACTATTTCAGCCACCAGAGAATATCCCACTGTTTCCAGACATCCCTCTTTCATGTTGTGCCTTGCTCTAGTTTTTGGGAACTGATTGTATAAACATGTCTAAAGATCCAGAGGGACACTCAATCTCCTGTTGGCTGTGAGAAAATTATTTCAATTATAATTCATTATATTATAATTGTTTCACTCTTGTAGATGACTGCCATAAACACGGACGTAAGCACAAAGGCTCACAGGTGTAGTAAAATCTCCCTATAAATCAGATTTCCTCACGAACTGAGCTGACTTTTCTTTCGTCAGCTGGATAAAATTAAACTTGACATTATTTTTTTAGCAAACTTTTTCAGACATCTGACCTCAACAGATGTTTATAGCAGTAATAATACATGTAATTTATATAGCACTTTTCTTAACAATGTTCCAAAGTGCTTTACAAAAGAAAAGAAAACCAGACTCTTGATTGTGCTGCTTTAACTCTATTTTCCTTTGCACAATAATTCTCTGATCAGTGACCTCAGACTTTGTTCAACCTTACAGTAAGTCACCAGCAAACACGGGGAAGTTGGAGGGAAAATCGTGTTGTTGCATCCCGTAGGGAAATCTCCTCACCTTTGCATCGATTGAAATGGTCTTTGTTTCACTCACACATGCTGTATGAGGCATTACCTCCTGCTCTGTGTTTGCTACTTGTGCGTAATGATATCTGCTTTGAGTTATAGTGGTTGAAAGTGACTCATGTTGTTGCAGCATCATGCTTTGGCCCTGGGAGTCCCCCAAGAGTCCTTACCGGGGCCATGGTTTGTTACAGTTGGATTCACCAGATGCTCCCGAGGGACACTGAGCTTATCACAAGATGTGATTTCCACTGTTTCATACGAAGTTTCATCATGATTCAAACGACACCGAACAGGGACACATTAATGAAGATTTTCTGAGTGAGAGACCAGGAACAGTGTACAAGTGTGAGGAGGATTCATTAGCTACGTACTGATTTGCCTCTCCGGAAGAGTAGCTGGTTTCCCGCCAAGGTGAAGTAACGGGTTTTCCAGCGCTTGATAAACTTCCAGCGGACCTGCTTCTCCTTCAGCTTCCCCTCGATCAGAGGCTGTCCCTCCTGGTTCACAACTAGAGGGCGAGAGAGAGGGAGAAAGAAATATGGAAAGAAATAGAAAGAAAATGAACAAACTATATTAATGCTTTTTTATGTTATTTCCCTTTTTACTTTACATAACAGCTGACCATCAATGGATTGATCTGAAAGGATGCATTCATGAGCTGGTGGGAAGGTCTGACATCTGAGACTTGAATCAGTCATTGAACAACACTGTGTTCATGACCTATGTTACCAGAAAATCTGGCCCGAAAGGTGAAATAAATGATGTGGCAATGTTTTGTAACCGACCAGTAACCAGCAAGTTTCTTGGCTCGGCAAATTGATGTTTAAACCACAGAGCAGGCCAGATCCAGCCAAAAACACTATTTCATAATACCCCCTACATGGTTAGAATCTATTATTCCATCTGGCTTGCAAATGTTTATTTTTCCATTTTTTCCTATTTGTATTTGTCCCAAGTCTTTTAGTTTACCGTAATCATTTAGTTTTCTAGGAAGACTGTAACATCAGAGCATAAAAGGCCTTTTATTTTCATACAAAATGTGTATACATAATCGTATATATAATATGATCTTGATGACAAACAGCTTCACAGTTTTCATGGAGCTTAATGTGACTACTTTCTGTCTCATCTGCAAAGAGAAAGCTGTCATTCTCAAGGAAAACAATCTCAGTGGCATTACTCTACTAAACGTCGAGAAATATGAATCAACATAGAGTACAGTTTAAACACCACCAAGTGTTAAAGCGCAACCCTCTAGGAGTGAGCAGCTTGTCTCATGGCGCCTGGGTAATCTAAGTTTGAGACCACTGCTGTAGGGAAATGATTGGAAACCAATTGCTGCCTGCAAGATATGAAGAATGCATTCCCAACTGAAAAGATTATGGTATGCTTCTGAGAAGGGCTGGTACTAACATGTGTGGCTAAATGTACAGTACAAAAGCAGAGGTATGGTACATTTACGTCAGAGAGACCCTGACCACTTTGTAACAACAATTGTAAGTGTAAGTGAATGCACCAAATGTGGTGAACCCTGCAGAAATTTCTCCAAATAAAGTGAGATCAAATTTAGTATTTATTCATCTAAAGCAGGTATGGGCAACCTACGCCCAGCGGGCTTTTTAATCCGGCCCGTCGAATATTGGTACAAAATTGTCCAAATTATAGTAAAGACCGCATTTATTTTGCCTTTTTCCTGCAATACCCGGCGTTTCAGTTGATCCCACTCCCCAGTACGAACACTATAATAGCCCTTAATTAAAAAATTAAGTTTTTAAAGTTGTAAAATGAACTAACAGCTGAATCCAGAGTTATTTTCCTCGGCATAATGAACGCGCATCAGACCCACGAGACTGCGCCGCCCTGCGCGCTCCTGTGACATATCGGGTTCTGCCTGCCAGCTTCCTGCTAGCTGTAATAATGGAGATATTGGCAGTAATTCATCACTTTTATCGTCTTATAATACACCCATGGACTGTATGCTGTAAAGCCTGTGCCGTGAATGTATTCATGCATTCCGTTAATGTAACGTACGTTAATTAACATCTCCGTTCCCAAACAACCGGGTAGTAACTACTAGGTAGTAGAGTAGCACAACACAAACGGAATTTAACGTAGCTAGGCTATTATTATTATTATTATTATTATATCTAATGCAGTTAAGCACGAACTGAGATTCTCATATCCTTTTGCAGCACCGCTGTCTCCTAAACAAACACTAGCTGCTGCGGTTAGCAGGCTAGGCTACTACAGCAGTAGTACCAGACTGCTACCAGCTAGCTACGAGCGAGTAAGCTCATGAACACGCAGTTAACTCGTGTACGCTACGTTCATGTGAGCGAGCCGTGACGCAAGGCCTATGGAAAGGAGGCTGGGTCACGGGTCTTGAGGTGTGGGGTATGACACATGCGTAGTGTAACTGAAGCTGCGGTCGTGCGTTTTGATTGGCTCAACTTTGGCGAGTGCAGGCGAGATTTTACTGCGCATGTGCTGTACCCCCGAAGATATGACGCGTGACCTAGCCTCCTTTCTATAGGCCTTGCCGTGACGGCGGCATGACGCAGCGTGACCGGCTTTGTGATTTTGCTTTTGCTGTGGACATATTGACACACATGAATGAGCTGAACATGAAGCTACAAGGGAAAGATCAATTTGTGCATGAAATGTACACAAATGTGAGAGCCTTCAAAGCCAAGTTGACTTTATTCTCAAGACAAATTTCAAACAAATCATTCGCTCATTTGCCCACACTAGCGACACTGAAAGAGGCCCCTCGACATGTGAAGAAATAGCTGGTGTCATGTCCCCTGTCACAATACTATGAAACAGCGCCGCAGGAGTTGCAATTGGAACTGATTGATCTCCGTCATAAAGGAGTAGTTCAACTCCCTTAAACTGGATGAGTCATCTGATACTGGCCCGGCCCGTCTGTCAAATTTTAAAACTCATTGTGGCCCCTGAGCCAAAAAGTTTGCCCAACCCTGATTTAAAGCACAGCGCAGCCCCCCTGCTGATCTGAGACATACATGATTAATTCTGTTCTGTTCTCAGTTTCCCATACTTTTATTTATTCCTGTTTCTTTAGCTCTTAGTTGTAATGTTTTATAACCCTAAAGCACTTTAGGGATACAAAACAAACTTGAACTTATCAACCTTCAGTCAACATTAATGAGTTTAGGTTAGTCTCACTCATGTGTGTGTGATCAGATAGAGGAGAACTCCCACAAAGTGAAGTCTGGACTGGTCTGATTAGAAACACTCACCCACATCAACCTCCTGGACTGAGTTGGATCAACTACCGATTTGAGTGTGTGTGTGTGTGTGTGTGTGTGTGTGTGTGTGTGTGTGTGTGTGTGTGTCTATAACTGCATCCATCAATTTGTTTTTTTTGTGTTTATGTATATGGGTGTTTTGCTTGAATACAAATGACCAGCTTGTTTTTTTTCCGACCAACGTGAAAATCAATCAAAGATTAATATTCAGTAACTGATTGTGTGATGTGTTTTAACTGTGTACTCTGAGAGACTGTGATCCTGAACACACAAACAGATGTTTTGGCTTGTTCAGGTTCGGTGCCAGTGAACCAGGACTTCAGATGTTGACCACCAAACAGAGCCACTCTTTGTATCCACGACGATGAGTAAGGCAGTCAAGAGATTACTGCAATCTGAGTGTGTGTGTGAATGTGTTGGAAAGATGATTCACAGAGGTGCCCAACGCCAAACAATACAGACCTTCAAAGGTCATCTGTTTCACATCATTGTAAATCAAATACCTTTCAGTTTTTTGACCAAAACTAAATATTTATAGCATTATAAAGACATTATTTCAGGGCCTGAGTTTTGGCATTTAATTGTAGGATTTAACATTTACAGACTAAAGGATGAATTGATTACTCAAAAATTAGCATATTAGTCAATAATAATCCTAAACTGCAGCCCTTATCATTACACAAAACAACATAACAGAGAAGACCATGCTATGCAAGGCTGCATCAGAAACATTGTTTCTTTCATTAATCTTTCTTTTAAAGGACCAGTTCATCCACAATTTCCTCAACTGTTCTCAACATGGCTGGTCACAAACATTCTCATTTTACAGCTAAACAGTACACTACAAGATGTTTCTGAAAACATTTGAGGCGAGAAATAGGCATTACAGTAACAGAATATTGATTAATATTTGATCAGCGCTGAACTAGTTTGGCCGTTTGATCAGAGTTTGTGAGCGATTGACAGCTGCTCAGAGTCGGCAAGGCCCCAGCTCGGCTCTGATTGGTTGTTTTCCTCCAGTCTGTGAAATCTTGCAGATTCCATTAAGATCACCGGAGGACACAGAGGCACATGATTTTTTTCAGATTACCTGTCTCATGCACTACTGTCAGGATATAGCGACCGTTTTATAATTTTTTAAATATATATCGCAAAAAAGTAGAGTTACCGCCAACCAGTCAAGCTGCAGTTTACATCCATGTCTGTCCACAATGTCATCACTTCATCATTTTATCCTATTAGACATTTCTGTGAAATTGTCATAATTAGCATACGAATTCTTGAGATACAGCTAATACGTGTTTTGTGAGGTCACAGTGACCTTTGACCACCAAAATCTAATCAGTTCATCCTTGAGTCCAAGTGGACGTTTGCGCAAAAATTTAAGAAATTTGCTCAAGGTGTTCCTGAGATATCACAAGAATGGGACAGACGTGAGATCACGATGACCTTTGACCACGACATTCTAATCAGTTCATCCTTGAGTCCAAGTGGACGTTTAGGTCAAATTTGAAGAAATTCCTGCCAGGCGTTCCCAAGATATCGCGTTCACGAAAATGATCCGGAGTGCCCGAAAACATAATGCCTCAGGCTACGGCTGTCGCCGGCGCGGAAGCATAAAAAATATTGCAATGTCACTTTTTTCCAATATTGTGCAACCCTAGTTAGTACAGCCAGCATCCAGCAGCAAAAGTGAACTGCAGTCAACGAGCTGCGGCCTGTAAAGGGCCACTGAAGATGACATGCTCGACTCAGGCTGCAAAGCCCTGAAGCCCCTGAACGTGTCATAGTGCGGAGAAGATTGGATGAATGGTTTTCAAGATATGTGAAGGACACACACACACAGACAGACAGACAGACAGACAGACAGACAGACAGACAGACAGACAGACACACAGACAGAGAGACAGACAGACAGACAGACAGACATACAGACAGACAGACAGACAGACAGAGTTGCTTCCTTATTTTATAATTAGATTTCTCACTTACTTCTTGTTGTATCTAGCTGTTTTGGTTTATTAGGCAGATGAAACCAAAATCATCTCCAAGGTTAAATATCACTACAGGTCTGTGAGGAATTTTTTATTTTTTTTTAATTTGAGTAAATTGACCCTTTAGTTTTAGAGACAACAGCGTTGCATCCATAAACAGTAGTAACAGTAGTTACATCTATGGCCGGGTATGACTGGATGAGTGTACATTTTACTGATGATTCACTGGGATGCCAATCGTCTGAGTAAAACATTTACATTCTTTCCAAATTATCAGTCTGTGTGTGGGTGTCCTCTGCACTCAGACTTCCTGTCGGCCTGTTTAGACGCTGCACACCCTCCCATCATTATGGTGTGCCGCCCTGTCTGCATCATCTAACAAATATTTCCATTTTTTTGAGTGCAGAAATAAACATGTCTGGTGCGTAAATCATTGCGCCTCGTGCCGTCTCTTTGCTTTGATGCTGACACCTGGAAAGTGATCCCAGGATTGGTTGTCAGCCTCGGGCAAGCACTGTAGTTCACGACACCTCGTCCGAGAAAACGCTGACGTCAAACAAACAACCACTGTATACGGGATGTCTGCTGATCATTGCACTCCATCAGATCCCAATGTGTCCTCAGAAAAGTTTCTGCTGCATTCATGCTTCTATTTAGATCTGTCCACGTGTAGTCAGATTACCCATAACTCATTTTATTTATGAATCTGAAGAAGGCCTCCCTGCCAGTGGCTGTATATTTTGAGCTTCTTGGGAGACGGGATTTCAAAACTTTGACAGGAGTCAAGTGTCCAATCCAAAATATTAGCAGAAACAGCTGTCACTTCAAACACGCCTAGTTATGCCCTCAGGCCCAAACATAAACACCTACATGTTTGTATGTGTCAATTTGTTTACCTTTTATGATGTACAAATGCATTTGTGTATTAATGTGTGTGGTTTCGTGTTTGTAGTTTTTGGCTCGAGGACGACAACATCAGGATGAGGTGTGAGGAGGTGTGAGTGAAAGTGTGTGTGTGTACGCATTCTGAAAGAAAGCTCTGGGGTTAAACCCCAGTTGACGTTACACCTACTCACCCTTGTTAACTATCAACGTTAGGAAAAAATGTGGTTGTAAACAACTTACCAGCCCCACCCCAACCATGTTAAATGTCAAGTTTTTCCTTTTTGAGTGATAGAATTTCATAACTGTAAAAATGCCAAGTCATTCCTAAGAGAAAAACTGCTTCTTGTAACATGTCAAGCTTTGCAAAAACATGTTTCATAATAGAAAAAAAACAGTTACGGAAAATCAGATAGTCTCATTTGGTTTGGTTTGACTGCAAAGAGCATACAGCACACACACACACACACACACACACACACACACACACACACACAAGTATCAACTTGAAATGAACACATGAGAAGTCAAACAGCTACAGGATGAATTCATAGTATAGACGTCTATAAATGTAAAGGTTTCTGACTCTCTTTTAAATTCACCTCTTTTGATCTCTGTTGGTTTCAATGGAACATCCTGTTGCTAGCAGCAACCACTTCAGTAGTGGTTGTTCCTAGCAACAGAATGTTCCACAGGAGTTTACTGCTAACCAAGCTAACCATTCTGCTAGCTGTCTGAGGCTAAAGACACGGTCACAAATGTGCAAAATTAAAGCTGTGTTCGAAATCAATAGTGGACTCAAAAGTAGTGTACAACGATGGTCACTAAAAGTGCACTATGATGATCTGGTAAGATTTCATTTTGCCGATGAGCTCACTATAATGTATAGTCTTCTATATACATCCATCCATCCATCTTCAACCGCTTATCCGGGATCGGGTCGCGGGGGCAACAGCTCCAGCAGGGGACCCCAAACTTCCCTTTCCCGGGCCACATTAACCAGCTCTGACTGGGGGATCCCGAGGCGTTCCCAGGCCAGAGTAGAGATATAATCTCTCCACCTAGTCCTGGGTCTTCCCCGTGGTCTCCTCCCAGCTGGTCGTGCCTGGAACACCTCTCAAGGGAGGCGCCCAGGAGGCATCCGTGCTAGATGCCCGAACCACCTCAACTGGCTCCTTTCGACTATATACAGTAGTCCTCTATATAGAACTCCCTGGATAGTGAGTAGGAAGTAGTGAATGAGTGAATGATTTCGGACACAGCCTAACATTCGCTCCCGTTCACTTCCATTCTATGCAAGTGAAGGGGCAAAAAGAGTTTGCTTCCGTTTGCGAAGTGGAGTTCAGCTTTGTTGAAATTTCAGTTTGGATATCGCCTCGACAGGCGATGGTCACTCGCCTGCATTCGCTCATGTTGCTAATAAAACATTATAAGCCACTTTAGTTAACTGTTAATTTACTGTATTTTACTCTTGTTACTTTCAACTCTTGTGGACTTAATGTGTATGTTTCCTAGATTAATACTGAGTTGTTCTTCCTATGGACACTTAATGTTGCTCTTTCACAGGTGATGCTTTATTTCCTCCTGACATGAAGCACAATGTAGCTAATTTGACAGCTAATCTTGTGAATCCAGTTTCCTTGTTACTGTACCAACACATTTTTACAACTTTAATTCATCTGTTCACTAAACTGTTTTCACAATTGCCTCCAGTAAAAACCTCAAAAGCTAATTATTGTCTTTTGGAAGTGTAGGTGTAGTTTAGATCATATGTTTAGATGCTGCAAAGCTGTGCAACTACACGCATAGTCTTAGTCCTGCTTGGACATTTAAAACCTACAGTATGTTACCACTATGCTATGTAACTCAGAGTTTCATTGATACAGTATCAATATCTCTTTTTCAAGAGAGACCTGAGTGCAAAAACACTTTTACAGTCAGACAACCACAATGTTTGACAAACAACAGTCCAGTAAAAAGAAGAAGAAGACAAACAAATGTCATAAAAAATCTGATAATAAAGCTATAAAACCTCAAACGGGAAGGAAACCTGAATCCAGTCCTGCCAAGGTTAGTGCAAACATATGGTACTGTATAAGATTAAAGGGTAGCTTTGGTATTTTTCAACCTGGACTCGTTTTTCCCACATTTTTGTGTCTGCCTAATGGGGACAACAATTTCTGAAATTGGTCCAGCATTGAGGGAGAGCTCTGTAGACAGCAGCTGCTCACAGGCTGCAATGTAATCCTATCAGGGCAATTTGGCACCGTCATTTACGTCCACTAAAAGTGCTTGTTTTTGCCATGGCAGGCTCTGATTGTTATTATAAGTGTCTGACATTAAAGAAAGAGTCTTTCTCAAGGAGAAGTCTTGTTCTGAAATCTGGCAAGGGGACATGTTGCCGGAAGACAAAATGGAAATGCGAGTTTGCTGTGTTGGAGTACAGAAAGCGTAGTTTAGTGTTATCTAAAAGATTTTCAATGTCATGGCTGAATATTTAGATGATTTTGACAATGTGGATGGGGTCTTTATTTGAGCCAGAGTATACGGATGAAGAGCCCCTACATACTGAAGAGCGGACAAGGAGAGAAAGAGGGGGGTGGGCAACAGGCAGAGGAAGATGAACCAGGTGCAGCAAGGCCACAAAGCTCGGCATACTGGCGGTGTTCCTGTGGATGTTGTGACCCTATCAATGCCCACAGAGGAAGAATGCTGTAAAGAGTGGGACCTGCTGCTGCCCGATATTCAGATTTCAGCACAAGACATCTCGAGGCAAGATATCTTGAGCGGGACTGAAGTGAAAGGAAAAATGTTTTATTTCTCTGTAGGGTCCTTTCCATAATGTTGTCAGACACTTATAATAATCTGAGCCTGTCAGTGGCAAAAACAAGCACTTTTAGTGAAAATAAATTGCCCTTGCAGCTCATTTTGCAGCTGCCGGTTACAGCGTTCTCCCTCAATACTGGACCAATTAAAAAAATTGTTATCCCCATTAGTCACTTAAAAGTCCAGTGTGTAGAATCTGCCGGCATCTAGTGGTGAGGTGAGGAGATTGCAACCAATTGAAGTCTCTCCCGTGTGCCAAGCGTGTTGGAGAGCTACGGTGGCCTACGCAAAAACGCGAATGTCCCTCTCTAGAGCCATTTGGAGCAGAGCCAGTGTGTAGAGCGTGTGTGTACGTGGGAAGTGAGTGGTAAAGCAAGAGAGAGAGAGCGGCGGTGACGGAAGTGTGTAACGTTATCGACTCCGGCCCAAGCAGGAAAAGTTAACAGTGTTTGATTTGTCCGTTCTGGGCTACTGTAGAAACATTGTGGTGAAACATGGCCTTAAGTAGATATGAAGGGCTCATTCTAAGGTAATGAAAACACAATGATTCTTAGTTTCAGGTGATTATACACTAAAGAAAACATAGTGATTAATATTATATTCCATTTCTGCCAGTAGATCCCCCTAAATGTTACACACCGGTCATTTAAACACAAAAAACATGGGAAAATAGGGTCCAGGTTGAGAAACACCGAAGTTACCCTTTAAGTAATTATTAAATTGTTTACTGTAGTTAAAATGTAAATGAGAGAAGAGATGGAAGATGGAAGTTTTGACGGTAGTGCCTATTGGATGAATAATATAAAATGATTATTCCTTCTTGTCAATAACAAGGCATTAGCTAACATGTTTCCTTATGACCACAGCCCTGCCTGAGGATATTGCCATCTTACATCACCCTTGAGAAATGCTGTCTTAAATCATTAAGGCACATTTATGTAACCCTCAAAACGCCATCTGTGGAAATGACTCTGAGTTAAACTTTGGCACAGCGTGATGAACGTCCTCCTGAATTTGCAACATAACTCTTGGAGGTGAGAATTTCTGTCCCGCGTGTCTTCCCTGATTGATGGTAAAATGATTTGCTTTGGGTTTTCCATCTTTTTGTGCAAACAGGGGATCTGTCTTCCAGACGTGAATGAATGTGTCTTCAAATCCACATGTAGAGGCATGAGGGACTGAGGGTATATAAGCACATTTTAAAGTGCTAAGTTTGGTGATTAGGCATGTTGTAGCCATCCACGTGAAAAATAATCAACAATAACAGAAACACCGGAAGAGAATGAGAGAGCATAACTGTCGAACCTGCGTACCTTATTCTGGCATGTCCACACTACAGTACATGCACGTCCACACACAAACAGCTCATTACAGCTCACTTCAAAGGCATTCCAGTAGTAGTAAACTCAACAGTATATCATGGAGTTGCAGTAACAACTGGCTCCACTTTGGTCTTCAAAATGGAAAACACTTCACCTTTCTCTCTTTCACCATTAAAAAACAGGAGACCAGCTCTTTGCTTGTGTGTTTTACCTCGGTAGTAATCACAGAGAGCCACTCAGGCAAAGTCAGCAAGTTTTTACTATGGTAAAGCAATATAAACTGCATTATAAAGTAAAATGTTGGCTGGTGGCAGCTGGTAATGTGAACAGCATGCAAAGGTGGTTAATATTACGTGAAGTGTTATGTTCTGCATTTATGATGAAAATACAAAACCTAAAAGTGAAATGTTCCAAATCCAAATTGCACTGGGTCTGAAGTCAACTTGTTAGATTTGTTTCAGCGAGATGAGATGAATCATCACTGTCATTTACCGTAACTTGACCTAATATGTTGGATGTAGCTGGACAGCTTTCAGTTGGACAAGTGAGAAAGTTTCCAGTGGACCGTTTTGGTTTGTTTTCTGGCTTCGACTACATGTTGTGGGCTTGTTTTATGGACATTTTCATTTTTGGTGAAAGACCTGTTCATATGTTTCACATCTTCATAAACCATTTGAAGTGTGTTTCATGTACATGGGCCATTTGGATTTGCAAAGAGTTCGTGTCCAATATTTGATGGCATGGATACAGGCACTGTGGTACGATCACTGACCCAAACTGTCTAAACTGAGAACATCTTTCCTGTAAATCCCTTCAGGTTGCATAGAAGTTGCCTCAATTAGTTCTATCAAGTAAAAAGTGAAAATATAATTTTTAACACTGGGCAGGTGTGTACCGGTGTAAACAAGAAGCAGCGCGGTTGGTTGTTCAGTTGCAGAAAATACTACGAAGGAAGAACTGCAATGACGAAAAGTAAGACCAGAGACTTGTAAGAGGCTTGTAACTCATTATCCATGTTGAAGTAACCACTGGTAGTCAAAGCTGATGTGGTTTGTTTTCTTCCGGAGAAGGTTCACGTGATGGGGCGTGCTGAATCAGGGAAGGACACGTCATGACTGATGAGACCCAATCCAAGAAGCGTACATGGGTGTCTGTGTCATCGTTTCCAGAGGTCTCTGTTTCTGCCTGTCCAGACCACAACGCAACACTGGAGTTTTAAAAAAGAAACGGTGTCAGCAGCGCATCCAAACGTCTTCGTTTTAAGAGCTCGAAAATGACGGATTAGTGTGGACACTAGGCGTAAACATAGCAAAAGTTATCCATTTCAAAACAAAAACGTATTAGTGTAGATGTAGCCTAAGGGAATCTATATGAAAGGGATCTCACGTTGGCCTTGGGGTCGAGGCCCTTTTATGTATAACGTCCCCCTTTTTATCTCCCCACGTTTCCTGTCTGATGCTCAACTGCATATCATCAATTAAAGGCATAAATGACCCTACACAACACAGTCTACATGGTCATAATTTACGTGTCCATGTGTTGCATAAAATGTTACGTAGTCCCTTTTCCTCTCCGTTATGTAGCTGACCGACTGACAGCTGACTAATGATAGTGTTGGTTCAGGGCTCAGGCCACTGAGTGCATGTGACTAACACAAAAATGTCAGGCCTCAGGTAGTAAAGTTCAAAGAGGGGTCACTTATTTGCCACAGTAGTCTGTATGAATACAATGCAGGATGGATTTAAAGCCATGATGGGAGAATTTCTTAGGCCAAGCAGCATAAAGTGACTCCATGTCCTTATTTCTCTGACTCATATCACACACACTGAAGTGCACAAGTATATGCTGGCTATATGTATTCACATACAAGTCGGTGATGCTCTATTTCCTTGGAATGTGTTCATTTCCTGTTTCAAAAAAACTCTCATCAGTGGCCATGTTGCGGTGAACAGCTGACTGTGTTTGTGTGTTAACTACAACCTATAGCTGTGATGCAATATGTGTTTTTTTAACAGGTTTAATGATAGTGATTTCAGCTCTGCAGTTACAGGAGATGTGTCTGGGCCTGACCTTGGTACAGATGCATTGCACATGTTCGAGTGACCCTGTTCTGTTCTGTTGTATTTTACCTTATGTCTTTGATAATGGGTGGTGGGTTTAGAAATAATATTAATGTGTTTTAATGAGCTTGGGTTTCACAGTGACGTGCTGGGTTTATTGAATAGTTTAAACACTAACGCCTCATTTGTAAAAAAAAATTGTAAACATGAAAAAGTAGACATATTATTGGTTTAACAACAGGGAGATTAATTTAAAATAGAAGGTTGACATGAATACACTGACCACATGCTGTATAATATACTGTATGTGCCTGCTGCAATGATTTCATTACTTTAAAAAGTGTGCTTATGTTTAAAAAACATATTTTCCCCCCTGTATGGAAACAGCAAAAAATCTGATAAAACTTCCTCAATTGTGAGAAAAAGTTTTTACACCTCGCTTGAGGTGTTTTTTGTCGAAAAAGAGTTGATGCACTAAATGGATTATAGAAACTTTGCCGAATAAATTCTGACGTAGCGAACATGTAACTCACACGAATGATTATCTGTTTCTGCTGTCGGCGTTTTCACAGATATTCCTATAACATCTAAATGTTTGTCTTCATTCCCGGACAACATGAAACATGGCCAATACTAACTAATACTACTTAAAACTTGACCAATTGACACAAATTCCTGAAGACCTCTCTCCATTTTTCTCTCGTAGATGGTTAGATGGCCATGGTGACTTGTTTAGTTTCCGGTTTGCAACCTCTACTTCTTCTCTACTGGCGGATTAGAGCCGTGCGTAAAGCGTCGCCTATAGCGGCGACTTCTGACGAAACTACGCTGAGTTTATTCACCCCAAACCAGTTGATGGAAACACGTCTAATTCACATGTATTTTCTTGCGACATTTTAAAAGTTTGCTTAAAATTAGCTTGACAATTGAATGGAAACACGGCTAGTGGGATCTAGAGAGAGATGCTGCTGTTGAATTCTCCAAATGTAATTTATCAATGCCATGCGCGCCACAAACACAATGCCATTCATTTTCATTACAAGAAGTGAGTGAGAAAATATGTTGTATTTTAGTAATTTGGGTGAACTAACCCTTTAAGTTTATACCAGACAGACATGCAGAGCAGTAGAGACATCCAAGGCCACAAGGACACAAATGCTTTGGTAAACACATGTATCCATGCACACACGCTTCCAATCACACAATCCCAACGGTAAAGTACTATTATTCCTTCTCTAAATCCTGTAATGCCGAGAGACTGGCATGAATCTAAAAAGGTAATCATCCGTTCCTTGCAGTCATTCAGCTGGCTTAGTGATTACACTGGTTTGTTCTGAGCAGCAGAGCTGGAAGAATGGCTTTCATTTGGCTTTTGTACTGTTTGGATCGGGCAGGCTGACAAGTGTGTGTGTGTGTGTGTTTACTTCCGTGCATGTGTGTGTTTGTGTATTCAAAGAAACGGCTGATGACAGACAATGACATGGAAGAAAGAGAAGATGAAAAGCCGTAAACCCAGCTAAATGACCGCTTCCATATAAATGAACCGAATGAACAGTAATTCCAAGATCGATCATCACGCACTAAATCATCTTATAACGTGAACACTGACGACTGTGGAACCTTTTCCAACAAGTGAATTAGACGGTGCAGTGTTGTTGCTCCAAGTGCTGACAGATTTCAGACTTTCTACCTGTTTTCTAAGCAGCTAAAGGTAGTTAAACAACTCATATAACATGCTAATATAGAGTCATACTGTCGATTTCCACGCAGACTATAACTGTGAGGGAAAGGACGTGTGTGTGTGTGTGTTGCTTTTGGATCTATTAGCCCCAGGACATTGTACTGGCAGCGGAAATGAGCACTGAAGTAAGACACAAAACAGAACTGATGGCAGGATAAAAAATAAATGTGGAAAATAAGGCAATAGTCTTATTGGAATTAGCCCTAATCATACTTGAGCGTTTCCTCTAATGCCGGGGACAGATTGTTATTAATTCTAACATACAGTGAAAGAGTGAGTTTCTCTTACTTGGCTCTGAACTATTAGCTGCATTTAACCAGTTTGCTTTTATGTAAATGTGTCAGGCTAGAACTCGGGCTATGTAAATATGGTGTTGAGTGGTAGATTGCGCCACAATAATAACCACCAGCACCATATTATAGACAAAAATACATATAAATACAAACGTCAATATCCATGACATAATGATTAGTTTTATTAGGTACCCTGTGGAGTTTCCACTGATCGACAGTTGGTGGCAGCAACATGCCAGGAAATGTAGCAATGCACCAATAAAAAGGCAGGAAAGAAGAAGACTGATGGATGTAAACAATGCTGGCTCCAAAATATTTTTTAAAAATCGTCTTTGCAAATGTTTTTGCAACACGTTTGTTAGACCTCCCTTACTGAGAAACTGTAAATATAACAACTCCTCAAGGCAGTTTATTCCGTATTTATGAGTTACTAAGTGTAACTATTTATAAATTGTGTCATTTGGGAGTATTAATCTCAACATTGCACAATCATTATGTAAGTTTGGAATAACAAAAATAGCTTGCTTTTTATTATCTTGACATTTCAACATAAGCCAAACACACATAACCCAAGTTCTCATTATTACCTGTGAGATACTGATGCAATAATCATCTCTAATCTGAACTTTTCTCCCTCCAAAGCACATAAATAAACACACGCACACATGCTCACAATAAACTTTTACTGCATCCCATCTGACTGTTTCCTTCCAACAACTTCCTGCTTAACTTTCTGGGAAATACCTGCTGGCTTCTTATTAGCTGCCATCAAACAGCAAAACCTGAAAACACCATGTTGCTGTTTGAGACGGAGGTTCACAGCTACTCATTCTTGATTTCAAGTTTACTTTCTCTGAAGCCAGTCCCTTTCATTTTTACCTCATCACCCCCCGACTCGTCTCCCTCCATATCTCCTCATCACAAGACAACATCTGCCACAAACTGCCCTCTTCTAGCTCCTCTTGCATAACTAATAATAACTGTTTCCATGTGAGACGGACAGAGAGATTACACGCTGATTTAAAGCCCGTTTCCCAAACTCTGTCACACTTGCTATCCGAAGGCTAAACTGTCATTGATCAATTTATAGTCTTGTCATTCAACTATACACAGAAACAAATGAGGAGAGACAGGCGACAGGGGAGAGATGCTTAACAGCGTGATTCAAGCCTAAAAAGAAGGAAAGTTTATTTTTCTGTTTTTTGTTTTTATATTGTTTTTAATGTGCTTCATACATTATTTTTTTTATATTTTGGCTACATTTTATACAGTTTTAATAATAATAACTATTTTAAGTCTCCAGTGTGTATAATTGGTAGAGTAGACAGAATAAATGTGATTTACGGTTTTGGTCACTATTCTAAGTCTGACTTTAAGTGCTCATCGAAGGGGGTCGCTGATCCAGAGTAAGCTACTCAGAAACTGACTGATTACAGCGACCCTTCAAATCAGACTGGCAGCTATTAAACATGAGCTGCTCTTTGCTCCATTTTCCCCTGAATGTTCTGGGAAAGATAATTCCCCTTGAAGGCATTTTCAGTGAAAACATCCCCTGGAGCTTAGCTCTGTGATGGTTTTACCATCAGGCCTCAAGGGAAACACAGCGGTGCCCAGGAAAGTTGTTGACATGATTGAAAATGAGAAGAAAAATCCTTTAAAATCCCACTTCACTTGTTCATTGCTCTGTTAAGACAACAAGGGGCAGGAGCAAATCAAGGGAAAACACATTGGAATGTAGTCTGTCAAAGTGAGTAATATGATGTTAATATATGAGAGAATAAGTGAGACGGAGAGGGTCAATTTATCACAACCTTTCTTTCTGTCTTTTTTTCCTTGTGCGTTTCCTCTCTGCCTCACCTTTTTTATACTTTTCTTGGCCGTGAATTTTGTTTGCTTAGTTCATCCATGAGTGGGTTCATCATCAATTCACAACATAATCATAAATTCAATGCATAAAGAACAAAACATAATCTTACAGAAAAAAACTACCTGACCTCCACTGAGAACTTAATAGTCCGTCAAAGTGTTAGCTGATCCTATCTCTGTGTTTTCTTAATGACGATTCTCATATTAATATGAAGTTGAAACAACGGAGAATGTTATTTTCTCGTTTTACTGCTGCCAAAAAAAACAATCTTAAAATCTGAAACTTAAAAAACATAGACTGTTATCAAGGACAATAATGGGCTTTTTCCCCCCAAACTTCTCTGTTGGTTTGTATGAAACCAACTTGGTTATGCCCGTACACTAAACTATGTGTACTCTAATCATGGTTACATATAATTCGGCCTTTGTTTAAGTGTGTGTGTGTGTGTGTGTGTGTGTGTGTGTACCTGTGGCTTTCTCTGGGTTGTTACACATGAAGCAGAGCCAACCTCCCTCTTCCTCGCTGTAGCCAAACAAGTCAAAGAAACGCACCTCCTCCAGCTGAATCTGGAGACTGTCCAGGTCCTGAAGACAGATGAAAAGAAAACAGAATATTTATTAACAGTCCTGCAACTACATTTGAACTTTCTATTCGGTATGTCATATTAATATTGACAATAGGCCTGCAGTATTTCACAGAAGACATTTCAGCATGTCACAGCAGAAAAAGCACAAGCGTAGATAATAAAATGTGTGATTCAGCTTCAGTTTCAGGCTCCTGGTATTGTGCATGCTGTCTCACTGTCACAGCTTACTGTCTGATCCATCCACTAATGTTTTTATTCATTTTGTCCTCTGCACAGTGCACACATAGCCTACAATAGGACTGAATTATTAGGATATTTGAATAGCTGTATATTATGAAAATAAAGTCTACATCATAGATTTGATTAGATGGATTCCTATAATATTTTATCCAGGGTCCTCTTGTGCTTTATATAATATCTGTGGAGACAGAAGTGTACAAACACCTACTCTTCATCTTCAGCTTGAACAAAATACTTAAGTTCAAATGTGGTTTTTAACCAGTGGGCAACTCCGTGTCTAAAAATTGAAGCCAATGAGGAAGTGCCTTAAACTTGTATTATTTCTAATAGCCAGCAGGGGGCGACTCCTCTGGTTGCAAAAAGAAGTCTGATTGTATAGAAGTCTATGAGAAAATGAGCCTACTTCTAACTTGATTTATTACCTCAGTAAACATTGTAAACATGAGTTTATGGTCTCTATCGCTAGTTTCAAGTCTTCTTCAATACAGCATGATGTTCATCTAGTAAATGATGGTTCCATTTAGAGTCAAATAGACCATAAAGCAGGGTATGCTTTAGGGCGTGGCTACCTTGTGATTGACAGGTCGTTACCATGGCGTTGTCCGGCCTGTGTTTTCGTCTTACACCTTTAACCCTTTCACAATGTGTTTTCAATTCACAAAAGTTAATTGTAAAAGTTTTGGTCGCCTAAAAAGGTCTTATTCAGTTGTACTTAGCTCCACCGTCTCATGTCACTTCTGGTTGCAAATAAAACAAGATGATGACGACCAAAATGCCAAACTCGAGGATTCACAACGGCAGTCCACAATCTAATGGGTGACGTCACGGTGACATCCAATTCTTATATACAGTCTTTGTTTTTAACCAAAAGCACCACTTTAGAAGTCTGGTGGAAAGATGCAAAAAACAAAGATGATATTTGTTTTTGTTAACTAAAGTAGCTCTGCTCACTTTGTTTGCTGCTGCTGCTGGCTACTGTATTGACAACTGATGTTCTCAGTTGAAACAACCAATATGGGGAAGGAATAGGAACGTTTATTTACAGTATTAAGTTTTATATATCTAATACTGATGCGTCAGCCCTGATTCTGATCCCATGGGCTGGCTCAGAGTCTCCCCCCTGTTCTCTCTAGTTTCTACTACTACAAAGAGTGAGGAGAAATAGGAAAACAAAATGGGAATTTACAGGAGAGGTCCAGCCCACAGAAATCTGTTGAAGCTTGTTAAAGCTGCTGTACATGCAGACACACACACACACACACACATATCACAAGCATATACACACAGATGATAAGTGACCCTCTCTAAGAGGTTCTTTAAACCGTCACATTCCAGTTATGGACTGTGCAACTGTGCATCAGTGTGTGTGTGTGTCATAGAAAGTAATGGAAACCAAAACATATCCCTGAAGACCCCCTGCACATGGTAAGAGTTATACTTCATTTAAATACACACAAACACACGTCAGTGACAGTTAAGCCCAGGAGATAATACATATTTATCTTAGGCAGGTTTGGTGAAAAACAGGAACACTTAAGGAGATGATGGATTACTGTCATCAGTCTTCATGACAAAGAAGCAGTCATTCTCCTGCGTGTGTGTTCATTCTGTACTAATGTACATTCACCCACAGTATTTCTGTGTATGTATTTGCTGTTTAGCCTAATCTTTCTATAATGAATTCAAATATTTATTTATCATTTAAATATCCTGACCGCTTTCACATTTTCTGATGATCCATTTAAGAATGAGAGCAGTATTTCTCACCACGGCAAAGTTAGACTCACGTGAAACGCCCAGAGGGAGCTGGATTTAAAGGAGTATAAGAAAAACAGGTAGCTGTGATGGCTGAGCTACCAGTGTGTCTGACCTTTCGACCCATGCCCCTTCAGGCAGTCCTTGATGTTAATGAGCGATGAGGATGCAAATTTGAAAGCTGTTTCTTTATGTGTCTTTTTACCATTTGCACCACTGAACCCATGTTTCAACACACACACACATTCACACAGTACCCACCACGATCAAGCACACATGTGATTGAAAGAGTGCCAGAGCATTTAGATTCATCCATACATCAGAGCCTTTCTTTGTGTTGTAATTGAGGTGAAAGGGCTTTGCCTGCGGATACAGATAAACCAGGACCATGTGTTGCTGAGAGAGATCTGCGGGTTTACGCGAACATCATTAGTCTGATACGTTTCAGGGGACTGAGTGGTCTTCGGCAGACACATGTTGCAACTGTGAGAAATCCTGATTACTGAAAAATCTGAGGCAGTATGAGAGACAGAAAGGTGGATGACAAGGTGAAAGAAAGAGCAAATAGAAGAGTGAGTGGATAGAGAAAACAAGTGAGAGAAATTAAAACATTAAGAACAATTTTGAGGTACTTTTCCATACTATACTACTTTATACTTCTACTCCACTACATTTATCTGACAGCTGTAGTTAGTAGTTACTTTGCATATTAGAATTTCACATAAAAAACACATGATGAACTTTTAAAATAAAAAACATTCATATAGATGTTACTACCAAATGGTAATGTAGTTAAACGGGCACTCCACCAATTTTACACCTGAAGTTCAGTTTACTCGTCATAAGGAGTACTACTCAGTCTGAATAATGTCTTCATGTGGCTCTGGGGAGTAACCTGACCCGCCAAATAGTTAGTTTCCCAGAACCATCTGAGAAGCTGTCATTGGAAGCTGTTTCTTCCAAAAGATACTTGGCAGGTGATTGGATGAACCATCTGTCAATCAAACTCTTGCTGAAGCCAGTCAAGAGAAGAGCCAATAACATCTTTTCCATCGAGAAAAGCCTTCTTTGTTCTTCTTTCAATGAAGACATACTCTCCAGTTCTGATATAACTGATGCTGTTGCAGCATCTAGGCTAACTTCTTTAGGAGCCGACATTGTTGTTTAGAACGAACAGTCGCAAGGTAAACTGGGGAGAAGTCTCTGAGATAATAACTCTAATGATGTCATCAGGGTTATCTCAGTTTCAGCTTGAGACCATAGGCTGTATATAAGAAATGGACGTAGTCACTGTGACGTCACCCATTGGTTTGTGGACTGCCGTTTTGAAGCCTTGAGTTCAGCATTTTGGCCGACGCCATCTTAGTTTTTTGCAACCAGAAGTGACACGAGAGGGTGAAGCTAAGCACAACCGAACGCTGAATAAGATATTTTTAGGTGACCAGAATGTTAATATTAATTTTCATGAATTGAAAACACACTGTGAAAGGGTTACGGTTTTAAGACGAAAACACGGACAACTTCCAGACCAGACAACATCGTGATAGTGACCTGTCAATCACAAGGTAGCCACGCCCTAAAGCATACCCTGCTTTATGGTCTATTTGACTCTAAATGGGACCATAATTTACAAAATGAACATCATGCTGTATTGAAGAAGACTTGAAACTAGCGATTGAGACCATAAACTCATGTTTACAATGTTTACTGAGGTAATAAATCAAGTGAGAAGTAGAGTCATTTTCTCATAGACTTCTATACAATCAGACTTCTATTTGCAACCAGAGGAGTCGCCCCCTGCTGGCTTTTAGAAAGAATGCAAGTTTAAGGCACTTCCGCATTGGCTTCCCTTTTCAGAACCGGCCGTTGCCCACTGCTTGAAATTTAAAAAATGATAACAGAAAGAACATTATTATTCATTTGGAGTCGTGTTTCTGAGAACCTGATGAATGTAAGTCCAATATTCACTCCTCTTTTAGCTCTATTTTTGGTCTCTACCAACTCCTGAGGGAAATATGTGTCTCTTTAGCTGCTAAAGGCTCTGCTATGTTCACCAGCTAGTTGCTAACTGTGTCTGTCTGCTGACTGCTGGCTGCTGCTGGGCAGGTAGTGTACAGGGTTTTTAGACCTTGTTGCGGCTGAAAACGACAATATGAGAGCAGTGAGAGTGAACCAAATCAGTAAAGTTGTGTGCCGAACAGCTAAACAATGAGCTGAAACTCACTGTAAAGCTCCATAAAGAGTAGCTTTTTTCAGGTGATAATTCTCTGTAGGTTCATTACTAAAAGTGTCCACAATGTTGCACTGTTTTCACATCTGATACATGGCTATTAAATAAACATTGATTATAGCCTCTTTAATAAAGGATCTGAATACTTCCTCCACTTCATGGTGATCATTTTGGACACAAAACATTTAATCCAGGTTACTCATTCAAGGAAATGGACCTAATGCTACACAGATACAAGTTATTAAAGTCAAATTGTGCCTGGAAGAATTACCTCTTGAGGCTGACAAACAGGAATTGCTCCTGGCATTTACTCATTGAATCATTTTGGCATGTACACGGTGACCTTCATTTCAACAAGTCTTGGCTCTCAGAAGAGACAATAAAAATAGAGCCTCTAAGGATTAAAAAGGCTTAAACAAATGCCAAGTTAATTAAAATAGCTTTAACATTGTTTACTGATGAATAACATTACATCTATTCTCTAAAAAGCAACAAAGGAAAGACAGAAGCGGAAAGACGGTGAAAGACAGACTGTGAGTCAGAAGTTGAGCAACAATGTGTGGAAAGAATAAATCAGTGAGCACGAGGCCCGAATCTGCTGCATAACACAATGAGAAGTGAATCATTAAATCAAATGAGTAAAATAGCTCATGTGTGCATTTGTTTCCTGAGTCCATTAAGAAAACCTCAAACTAAAGTCTGTGTGTGCCAGGCTCACCACACTGTAATACACAGCCGACAAGCCGTAAATGATTTGTATATGGTTTTAATGAGCCTTTAGAAAGAAGTCACTGTGTTTAGAGTGACAAATGTGCCGCTGGGCAACGGGCAGCTGTGGACAAACACAAGCCCATATTCGATCCATCGGGACCAGAGAGGTGGATTCAATAAAGAGATGAAGAAACAATGGCTGGATTATAATCTGTCTATCCTCATGTAACCCCCTTTACCCTTTCAGTACGCCCCCTCTCTCTCCTACTGCACGCCCCCGACCCCCATCGCTGTTTGTAGATCATCATTATAATTTGATCAAGATGGAAGATTGTAACTGCGCATGACTGACTGCAACTGCAGGCAGACCACAACAGCAACGATGGAGAGCTGTACTGAATCTGAAAAAGATGTTCAGAACAAAATTCTTTTGTTCAGTTTTTCAAATGCTATTTTATGGACATATGAGAAAACTAGAATTACCGCCTCGTGGTTGTATGCCTCCGCCAACCAGTCAAGTTGCAGTTTACATCCATGTCTGTCCAAAATGTCATCAATTCATCATTTTATCCTATTAGACATTTGTGTGTAATTGTCATAATTAGCATATGAATTCTTGAGTAATGGCCATAAAAGTGTCACAGTGACTAAATTTGAACAAATTCCTTCCAGGCGGTCCTGAGACATCGCGTGATGTTGACAGACATGAGGACACAGTGACCTTGACTTTTGATCACCAAACTCTAATCAGTTATGGCTGGATCAACACCGAACCTAATAATAGGCACAACCAGAACATAAGTTTTACTGCATGTACGTAAGTTTATTGAAGCAAATGAATGAATGAATGTATATCAGATACCAAGCATCACGGAGGTACTGCTGCAGCAGGGAGGAGAGAGGGAGAGAGCTGAACAAAAGAGCCTGTCTACAAAGACTCAGCCCGCTAAGCAACACAGATGCCTGCCAACCAATGATCAACCTAGAGGCTAAACAGAAAACACTAAGTAAAACAGGTTGCAACACTTCCCCCCATAAAGACAACACTTAAAAGTGACATTATTCAAGTGACTAGGCATCAGCTTTAACATTTTATGAGAAACATCAGATGAGAAAAGACCGGACGGACGGTCATACGTACGGATGGACGGAAAACCCGAAAACGTAATAAAGATAAGTCAGTAGGAAGAGATACCTCCACTGCTATCCTTGTTGTCTCACCTATTGTTATAATTGTTTTATTTAAAGGTGAACTCCACCGATTTTACACATCAAAGTCTGTTTACAGGTCCTGGGGAGTTCTAATGCATATGTAAAAATAGTTGTATGAAGACTTTTGTGTCTTCAAAGTCTGATAAATTGCTTCAAGTGATGTCACTTGAGTCAGCGTTGGTAGGGGCTCAAGACTACAAGTTTGAAAATGTAAATCTGAGTTTGAAAAACTAATCTGGGGTTGTGGAGTTAAGGCCCTGACACACCAAGCTGACGGTCGGCCGTTGGACAGTTTTGGGTCGTCGGTGAGCGTCTGTCTGCCTAGTTTTTTTGGTATGTCCCGCACCGTTGGCTCTAGTCTGCATGTGTTGGAGGTTTATCAGCCGATTCAGCATGTTGAATGTTGAAAGATGATATCTCTGGTTTTGCTGCATCAATTTCAATCTTAAAAAAAACCTGTCCATCATGAGTCAATGGAGTGCAATGCTAAATTGGTGGAGTACTTTTCTAAAAACCTGAATAAAACGTTAATATACTAGAAAAATAAACATATTCTGAGTTAATTCTAGTTTTAGAAAAGGTGAAGAAAAAAAAAGTGCACTTTTCCCTTTAAATAATCGTTCATTAACTGATTAAATAACTTAAGATATGGCACACAATTCTGAAGTCAGTTAGACGACATGCTAGTCTCGTTGAGGAGGTTGTATCAGTTAATTTGAACCTGGAGAGGAGACAAGAAGAGATAAAAATGAGAGGAGAGGAGACAAGAAGAGATAAAAATGAGAGGAGAGGAGACAAGAAGAGATAAAAATGAGGAGAGGAGACAAGAAGAGATAAAAATGAGAGGAGACGAGACAAGAAGAGATAAAATTACAGGAAAGGCGACTTGTAATGAGACGAGACAGGACGGGATGAGACAAAAGGGGAGGAAGGTACAGTAGACGAGACACTTTTTGGAGGTTTCCTGAATAAACGGACCAAAGAGAGAGAGAAAAGACAGTGGGAGGTAGAGGCAAGAGGAGGAGGAGGAGTAGAGAGGGGAGTGTGAGTCAGGAGAAAGGTGAATGGATGAGACGTGGGAGTGTTGGAAAGGGGAGTGGATGAAGGCAATAAACAAGGCACAGGCTTTATTTCTGTCTCTCTTGACTTTTCTAACCCTGTCTGGGCATACATGGATGATGTCCTGATATTATAAGGCCATTTAAAGCTGGCACAGACAGAGGCAACAATTCTCATATGTAAACCAAATCCTATAAGTCTTTTTGCTTCCGTCTTGCCATCCTGTCCTTTTCTTTTCTTCCCCAAATGTCTTTATCTAATCCCAGTCTCAGTCTTGAGCTTTACTCTATCTCTTGGTATTCATCCTCTTCCTCCACCAAACTTTATCTCCACCAAAGTTGTGTCAACAAAACGCTCTCACTCCGGGCTAAAGACAGAAGGTGAAACAATACTTGTCAAGTATCTTCCACTTTGCTACCATCATATCTCATGCCATGTCTTCCCTCTTTTCCTCTTTTCTCTTGCCACATCCTCTCCACAATTTCTTTTTTCATTCTATCTCTTCACAATCTTTCGATCACCCATCATCCTCCTGTGTTTTTCAACCTGAATGTTTACTTCCTCCTTCATCAGTGTTTAATCTCTCCACATTTTTCTTGTTTTTCCTATAACACATATTTCATTTCTTCTCCTTTAACCATCTTTCTTTTTACTTCCATCTCTTTTTCCTCTCCCCTCTTTAAAATTTGACTCTCTCCCTTTTTCCTTGCTTTCCATGCTTTATCTTATCACTCAGTACCTGCATGTTCTTTACATATTGTGCCCATTACTTTTCCCATAAAATCCTTTTCTTTCATCCTCCAATCTCCACTTTCCTCCCTCGTACAGATTTATGTCTGTTGTGGCAATGCTGGTGCGGCTCTCCAATTTCCTGGAGTTCATTTAAGTTTATTCTTAGTATTATCCTTATCTCTTGACCCCTGACCAATTCTTAAGCTTGTTTTACTATTTCCCTGCTTTAAACCTATTACCTTTTTATTGTTACTGTATCTATCTCACATCCATCCTTGAAGCTCTTACATTCCTCCATCCTGCTCATCTTTGCTCACACCGGCTTTCTATTATCTCTGTCATAAAACTACTAAACTGTGTAGCCAGAGGCCATATATAACTCCCTCCTAAATCTCTGAAGCCTCATAAAGCCCTGTAGTCTCCCTTTAAATCTTCCTGTCAGTACAGACATAATCGATAACCTTTTCTGTCTCATGTATGTAATAGCTTTCCTCCCTTTTGCATTTCTTCTCTCCTCATCTTCCACTACATGTGTTTCTGATTGGCTGACGGTGACAAGAGTGAGGCTGTAGGACTAATAGAGTGGGAACAAAAGCAAAGAGGAAATACAGAGCATATGGATGGAAGTAAAGGTCGTGGCCTGTTGAATCTCATCTTCTGTTCTCTATGGCTTTTCTTAGTGTTCCCTGGAAAATTAAACTCACTGGGTCGGTATTAGTCTGCGTCATTACATCTCATTACAACCAGTTTAACCAGTTGTCAGCATATTTTATACACATTTGACTTTATCTGTAAATGTGTCCTGATGAACTGCTCTCAGGTGAATCTTGACTTTTACTAATGAATGTGATAGTGTGAAGCGTTAGATGACCCAATAATCAACCAGTTCTCAATAAAATAGCTCAGATGTTTACATTTTAGAGCTGTCGATGTTAACGCGATAATAAGACAAAATCGATTTAACGCCACTAATTTCTTTAACGCATTAACACAATCGATCTTTCGGAGGTTGTAGCGGGCTCAGTTTTAAAGATATTATATGAAACTAGAAAACCTAAGGAATCCATCGGTACAAGCTTGTCATACTAGCTTGTCGGGAAGGAGGTTAAATACGCTCCAAACTTGCACTAAAGTTTGGTGAGGAAACACTGTCATGTTCTTTGGGTACCCACGAGCCTCCCCTTTACAGACATGCCCACTTTATGATAATCACATGCAATTGATTCAGCACACTGACACACTGACAGCTGTTGTTGCCTGTTGGGCTGCAGTTTGCCATGTTATGATTTGAGCATTTTTTTAATGCTAAATACAGTACCTGTGAGGGTTTCTTCAATTTGTCATTGTTTTGTGTTGTTAATTAATTTCCAATAATAAATATATACATACCTTTGCATAAAGCAAGCATATTTCCCACTCCCATGTTGATAAGAGCATTAAATACTTGACAAATCTCCCTTAAAGGTACATTTTGAACAGATAAAGAACATGTGATTAATCGTGATTAATTATGCATAATCATGTGATTAATCACAATTAAATATTTTGATTGACAGCCCTATTACATTTCTAATATTTATTATTTTTCCCTTCGCGCTATGCAGTGCTGTCAAACAGTGTTATCTTTTTCTTCTCTGTATCGCAAAGACATGGTGTGTCGACAAATTACAATACAAACAGTGCAGCCTTGTCCATTTTCCATCGTCATCAAAACCTTAGCCAAAGTTTACATCAGAACATACTGACATAATACACTGTTATTGAAAACATGGCTAGGCATTTTGACTACCTCGTTTGTAAGCAATGACACAAGTACTTGTCATGCTGATGGCACTGACATGTTCATTGACTTAAATTTTGATTTGGTAATCCATTGCGTGGTGCTGTTTGTACGAATTGTTTCAAGAAACGCACTTACTGTTTTGCAATTGTTAAGGATGATTCAAGACATGTACCAAAGCGACTGAGAAAAACTGTAATGCCAGCTCTGATCATCACATCACAATAAAAGCAGCTCAGGCTGTTTGTCAGGTCTGTTCAAAACACAAGTAATCCTACAGCACAAACTGTGTCTGTATTACATTAAAAGCATTTGACACAAGGCTAAAAAGCATTCTGGTGCATAAAAACATCCCCCAGGAAGTGACCTGTATTTTACAGTCTCACGCTAGCTTCCACATGTCGGTACATCTAGAGTTTTTACATTTCTGTCTGTGTAGCAAAATAGAACAGACTAATTAGTGAGCTGTAGAGGTGCAGCAGAGGCTAGCTGTTGGTCTTCTCATCTAACTCTCAAGCAAGCAGACTTTAAAATGTCGAACTATTCCTTTACGGTACGAGTGTTCCAGTTGGGGCCAGTTGAGAACAACATATTTTACTGTTGGCTAAGCACATAAATCAGAGTTTTACTGGAGCCTGATACAGCGAAAACAGTAAAAGCAGAAGTTTACGACCATGTTTGAACCGTTGAGCGTCACACAGCATGAGTCTTCCTGCCCTGCAGTGGTGGAATGTAACTAAGTACATTTACTCAAGTACTTAAGTAGAAATTTGAGGTACTTTACTACTTTAATTGAATCTTTTCTTTTCATGGCACCTTCTACTTGTACATCACTATATCTAAGAGGGAAATATTATACTTTTACTTCACTAGAAATATTTGACGCTTTAGTCACTAGTCACTAAAAATAACATTTCATGGTTCCAGCTTCTCAAATTTGAGGATTTGCTGTTCTTAATCATATATAAAAAAATATATATTATTAATAATTTTGAGGTTTGCCGTACAAAACAAGCATTGTGAAGGTGTCACTTTGGGCTTTGGGTAAATTGTAATGACATTTTTCACTATTTTATGAATTTTTACAAACCACACAATCAGTCGACTAATCATTTATCATTAATCATTAGTTGCAGTCGTATACAAAATAGTTAAAAAGAGCATCACCTTAACCAACTACAACTGTAAAATCCTGCTTAGCCAGCCTTACATTAACGTATAAGTAATATTAATCTAATGATATAATATATAATAGTATATTATAACAGTCACAGGGGCTATTTTTCTGCATTGAGTGTTTTTACTTTTAATACAATTACCTGATTATACTTACATTCTTTGCAGGACTTTAACTTGTAACAGAGTATTTTTACAGTGTGGTATTAGTACTTTTTACTTAAGTAACGGATCTGAATACTTCCTCCACCACGGCTGCCCTGTGTACAGTTGGTGTGTGCATGTATGTGTGTGTGTTTATGAATAACAGGGTATGTTCATGGTCCATATGGTAACCATAGCTGGTCCATCTGATTGCAGCCACAACACACGTTTAAAGAAAGACAAACCACAGCTGTATTTTCTTTGTGGGTCTAATTATTTCCTAGCGACCACTTAGCTTGTCACATCATGAAGGGGCAGCACGAGGAACACCACCCACATCCACGCACTTACAAAAACAGACACTGAAATGGGCACATATATTCACACACACACACACACACACGTAACATACACACTTCGTTTTTTTCTCGTTTAGTCAAGCTCTGTAACTCAATCTTTCACACAGACACACACAAACACACACACGATTAAGATGAGGAGTCGAGGTGAGCAGAGGCCTTGTATACAGAACTGTCCATTTAGTGCGTTCCATATTTAAACAAAGTGGATGTTGAACTTTGCCACTTTCCTATGTTGGAGTTTCTTTTTTTCTTTCACTACCGATGACTTCATCCCCTCTGCTGGAGACGGACAAGGGGAAGCAGCATGCACGCACACACACATACACACACACACAGACACTGTGGTCCAGTACCTTCCTGTGTGGGGTGGTGTGCTGCGTCATAGCCATGTGGAAGCTGTGAGCTCCTTTCAACTGCGTCTTCTCCCAAAGAGAAGCAAGCCTCTGGACACACTCGTCCCTGGAGACCAGTGCGACACTCGATTTACTCTGGTTGAAAGAGAGAGAAAAGAAAACAGAAGGGAAACAAAACCCCCCCCCGTAAAACAAAGATGTGGTTTGGATAAAGACGGAGGAAAAGTATGGGAAAACAAAGCTACTCTTGTTTACCATTTTACATTTGAATAGATGCAAAAGCGTTTTGCATTCCAGGATATTCCACAACTGCTAAGCTCTTTATATATTCACAGATATGACAAGGAAGCTTTCAAAATCAACATTTAAATCAAAGCTTATATTTTTACTGTGAAATGAAAGGTTTTCGTAAGGGGGACGCACGCTGGATACCGTCTACCAGGGAGATTAATTACACATTTTAAAGCCCTTACACACCATTGCTCCCACCCGTAGACTGAATCACTGACATTTTCTTATTTATAAGACTATTCTTGGTCTTCTTCCGTCCTACCTACGGACCTACATCCTTCAAAAAAGTACAGGAAGTTACTGTCTTCGTTCCCAGGACTCAATCCTATTAACTGTCCCCAAAGTCCGTACTGAACTGGGAAAAGGGCATTCAAGTATGCTGCTCCCTCTTCTTGGAATCAATTACAAAATGACCTGCATCTTCAAGAGCTGGTCTTACTGAATGTCTTTAAAGTGCTTCTAAAAGACTTGGAAGTGTGTGTTTTATGCCTGCAACCGTGTAACTATACTGCTGCCTTTCTTTGCCAGGACACTCTAGGAAAAGAGATTTTTTTATCTCAATGAATTTTACTCCTGGTTAAATAAAGGTTAAATAAAAAATAATAAAAACAAAATGTCTTTCTGCTCTGCAATGCAATACAACTTCAGTGAGCAAACCAGAAGCACATTTTGTGTGCACCTGTAGATGCAGCAGCATGATGTGTATCCAAAGATGAGGCTGTCGGCTGGTCAGGTTGAAGCAGGACTTGGCGTACAGACAGTAGTGGCCCTTAAGAGGACAGGAGAACGACAGCTTGGCCACACATCCTCGATTTGAATCTGTCACACAAAACACATAAAAATGTCTAAATTAATATTTAGCACATGCTCAAATTGAAAAGCTAAATCAGAGTCAGTTAGCTCTCTTTCTCTGTGTGCTTCTCTCTGCCACTTGCACATGTGGACTTGTGTAACCTTGGGAACATATTTACAGAGTGATTCATCGCATGCAAGGACACTGCGTCTCGTAATCATCAGAGTGTCCTTTCTTCTCACCATCACCTCCCACGAACTCCCACCTCTCAGCCTGGGAGGAGAAACCAGTGACTGTTTCATGTTTCTGTGCTTCACAAGAAAATCATCAGAGTGGAGATCAAAATTATATAATGGTTTCTTTTGGAGTTCATTTTAGTATTTAATTTTTATTGTATGCCATAACGACAAAGTAAAATGATATGGATGTTCTTTTAGCTGTATGATAAGCTTTTAAAAATGGATTTTATGCAGCACTGCTGATTTCACTGGTAAAAGAAGATCAGGATTTCTTCTGTTTTTAAAGCAATGATTACATATTTTTGATAATAAGTTTATTCACTTAATTGTGGAAGTTTAGATGAGAGGATTGAGAATGTGGATAGTATGCACATTCAACCCCAGCTGTAATAAGTGTGAGTGCAAAATTACCATCAGATTCATAATAAAAGCACACCGGCCAACTTTTGCGGTGAAGTTATTGTCAGAGAGAAGCATGGCCCCTTAACAAATCATCAAAAGAATTGCACGCCTGAACATTAGCTACATATGCACAATTTCATGGCAGTAGAAATTGGTGGGAGTAGCCGATCATTATAGGCAAAAAATTAATAAAGTATCAATAAAACATTAAAGCCTTTTTAATTAATGTGGTTTTAATCTGCTTCGCATTTAGTCAAAAGGTGTGTGCTTAAATTTGTTCGCAGAAAAAACAAATTCAGGTAAGAAATATTGATGAATCCTGGATTTATGTGTAAAATGTAACAAATTTGGGTGGATGCACTGTTTGTGAATGAAACCCAATGACATTTGCAAGCTCCCAAAATTTAAATTGATGCAACGTTTTTTATCTATAAAGTCTTTGACAGGCAAACATCCATATGAACAAAAAGCAGGCTATATACACAGGCAAAAAATTACAGTTCCACCTACGATGGAGTCGCCACTAATTGTCTGGCAACTGCTTCCAGCTGAGAAAAAGTGCGGCACAGAATCCCCCGTGAAACAGCACATTTTTTTTTTTTTTTACAGACTGTAGAGGTGCTGGTTTACCTTTCATTTAACTCTCAAAGAAAGTGAGTAAGTGCCATTCCCTAAATGGTTAAATGAATCAGACATCTTCTAGTTTGAGTCATAAAATTGTAAAAACTCTAAAGCGATGTTGGATATCTCCTACAAGTTTTAATAACAAAGTGAAACTACTAGACTGAAGTGGCTCAAAGTGATTTAAAAACAACCTTAATTTGTTATTCTTGACATGGGCACAAAACCAAAAATGCACAAAACCAAGGTTATCTCAACCCATAGGAGACATTGTGAAAGAGAAATGCTTGAAACTGTGTTAATGTGTGTGTGTGTGTGTGAACTACAAAGTGTGTCTGTTTATCCTACTTCACTCGTTAGCATGCGTGTGTTTCTTAGACAGTTTGTTTGTATCCGACAGTCGGTGACGCTGTTTATTTTTTGTGTCAACATGTGTGTGTGTAGATGTTTGGATGGCGGATACACACGCACTCTTCTGTGTAATCCCCATCCCCTGAGATTGGAGGGTCAGCAGCTCATGCGTAGGTCAGCCAGCAGCATGATGACATCATCCAGCTGAGACCACCTGTGACATCATATCCTCAGTGCTTAATACTAAGAGAGCAAATGCAAAGCACCAATTATGGATGGAGGGATGAAGGTGTGTCCATGTGTATGTGTTTAACAACTGTATATTTACATTCATTTTCAGATTTTATCAATTAACCAGAGGCCAAAGGAGGAGTTTGTTATTTTTTCTCGTTTCCTGTTATACACGTGTGCATGCGTGTGTGTGTGTGGCTGCCTCTTAGTTAAAATGACATTAAGGCCAAAGACGGAGCAATAACATCCTCTCCTGTCAATCACAATATCATCACCTCTCATGTCGTGTGTGTGTGTATGTGCGCGTGCGTGTGAGAGAGCTTTGTCTGTTCTTAATATGTTCAAAAGACTGAGGCCGTGTCCCCATAGGTGGGGCTCACTGCTGCAGATGGCTCAGACGAAGGAATACACAAAGGTTTGTATACTGTCCAATTGCATATTTATTTAAGTACTGTGTGTGCTGTTAAGTGTGAAGTGGTGTGTATTGTTGAATTTGTGCATACACCCTAACAGGTGTGTAAAGTACCAGAGGTCTTATTGCCCAGCTTAATGTATTTTATGTCTAAATGTGTCTATCTTGTACAATACGTGTATTCAATGTATCAAATGCATATTCCATATTGCCGTCGGTTGCCGTCAGCTGTATGATTTACATCCCATTAAAGGGATAGTTTGGGTGTTTTGAAGTGCACCAGACCAGAACACTTAAACTGATATTGATTTTTTTAGGTGGGCCTTTCTTTTAGGTGGCTAAAATATGTTTTGCTGGGCCCCGTCCACAGCAGTAAATCGCTGTGCTTCCGTGCGGTAACTCCTCTCTGCTTCTCCAAACTGGAGGCGTGCCGACCGTCATCTACTGTAGGTAATACACTGACTATGGATAAGTACCTCATACAACCCCACTTCAAAACACCCGAACTATCCCTTTAAGTCATCATTTCAGGAGGGACTGGATCAAGTTTAAAAAAATCTAATTCAATATGGGAAAGGTGAACAGCCGCTGCCACAGTACAAGATGACAATGAAGTCTTAAATCAAGTGGAGCAAATCGAATTGAAAAATGGAAAATAAGCAGAAATCACATGAACGAAAATAAAATATCAAATCCCTGAATATGAGAAGATTCAGAGGGGAAATGTGAAAATGGATTAAAAAGTTTGAGAAAGTGGATTAGATTAGTTTGGAGACGCAAGAGGTTTCTCATTTCATTGTTTTTTCACATGAACTGCTTGACCCCCTTTTTTCTTGTCAGCGCACACTGCTACAACTAAGGTATGAAAGCATGCGTGCACACACAGAAATCTGCACCGACATATACTTGTACTTGATGTATACATAACATTCATCTGTTTCTACTTAAACCGGACTATGTTATATAGATGTATCTAAATTGAATAACCCTGCCCACTTCAAAACAATTCTCTGCCTCTATACCTTGATTAGTTCTTCTATTAACAAATTAGCTCCATGACATTTGCCCTACACAGTTTGGCTCATAGTTTTTTATGCAAGAGTACATTTGTTCCCTCCAGATTAAGAACAAGTACAAGTTCACTGCAGCTGAATAAAAGGATAGGCCTGGCAATACTCCCATGGAAAGACCGAAACCAACAATAAATTGATCACACTGACCCCTTTAAGGTGATACCGTCTTGAATCTGAGTTGCAAAGATTAGATATCAACCAAAATCTTTTCATGCATTGTGTTTGTTTTTTGTAGGGTTGTCCCGAATACCATTTTTTGGACTTCGAAGCTTCAGTGAGAAATATTCAAAGTTATTGAAAGCTTTGTTGTGCATGTTTTTCTGTCTGTTTGTCTCCATCTCCTCTGTTTCAGTGCCTGGAACAGTGCCGCTGCCGCACTACTGTACACACACCTCTAATAGAATAGAATAACTAATAATAATTAATGTTGAATATGAATAATGTTGTGGGATTATTTCTTATTTCATGGGCTATTTTGGGATCTATACATTATTATTACATACTTATATATAGAAAATTTAAAAATGAAGCTTTCGAATAGTGATTTGGAGGTTGAATACCATGGCAACGGTCGAAGTTTCAAAGCATTCAGGTCAGCCTTAGTTTTTTGCATGGTGGCTTGCGTATAATGTAAACCCATGGATGAGGTCGATGGGGGGACAAAGACGAGAATGTAAATATAATTATTCAATGTCAAATCAAAGGCCTGATCTGGGGCTAATAGTCTCTAGGGGGAGATAAACAATAAATAAAAAATACTTGCTGTGCTCCTCGTCAGTAACTAAAACTGCCACTCATAACAGAGATATTGCACAGGAAAATCATGTGATCCTCTTCACCAGCTGGGCTGATGCCGCACGCAAAAAGTCAAAGATACCATATAGAATATATGGTGTCTGTCCAGACAGGATATAAATTATAGGAGGTGCTGTAATGATTACTTGGGTAAAAGGAGAAAAATCATGTGCCCTTTGGACGGGATTATATTCACTGATCAACACATGCAATATTAAAAGAGAACTATTCCCCCTAGAGAAATAAATCCCTGTCTGATTGGGGCTCAGTGTTTGTGTATATGAGATAAAGACTGAAAGTGGAGAGGGGAAGAGGAGGTTAATTTATACCGCATCATTAATCAACCCAGACACCACGTCGGAGTGTAATCTCCTTCAGGTTCAGCAGGTCACACAAACCCTCCCTCTGCCGGCTCTCTTTACGCCACTTTTCTTCTCCACCTACTGCATAAACCAATAAAACTGTCATAAAATTATCTCTCGTACTTATCTCAAAGAAACGCATGCTGTTTATCATGTTCACATTACCTTCTATCGTGCACTGCTCTGGTATGGGGATCTGCTGCACCATGTCTCTACAGAACTCTCTGATGGTCTCCATATTGTCTCTTAAATGGACGAAGAGTCTGTCATCATCCTCCTGCTCCTCCTCCTCCTTTACTCTGCTTTGACCTTTCTCAGCCTCTTTGACCCCTCTGTCCAGGGCGGCGGTGATGAGCAGCGAGTCGTCACCCGTCGGTGTCCTCTCAGAGGGCAGGGCTTCCTGGTTTTCTGAGTGTGAATTCACCAGTGTGTTGGAGAAGATGTTGTCTGGGCTTGGCTCCAAGCATTCACCGTCCTCCCCAGTGTCTGAGTTGATGGAGCGCGAGCGTACAGCGTGGAGGGCCAGGCTCTTTGACCTAAAGAGAGACCAGAAAATGAAAACTGACAAAGTGGTTTCCAGGGTTTGGTTTTGTTCCATGGTTTGGTGGGTAAACCACTCAATGCTTTTGTAACAACTAAGAGAAAAACATACAACAGCAAAATGTCTGAATTTCAACGCATGGCAGGAGTATTGTGGGCATAAGCATGATTTTGCTAAAGATATTGATGTTTTGTAATCAGTGTCTGCCTTTGCTTGAGCATCTTTTTTTTGTCTATTAACTACTTAACAAATCTCCCCTTAAGGGGACTATTTGAATGGATAAAAAAATGTGCGATTAATTTGCGATTAATTATGGACAATCTTGCGATTAAATATTTTAATCGATTGACAGCACTAATTTTCGGACAACCTAATGTCATTTTCCGACAAAACATTGTTGTATACTGCAGCAGAAACAGTACATTAAGTTATCGACTTATTGTACGATATATGGACATGACCTTGATCATTTTTGCTGACCTTGATGTTGCCCGTTGTGTTTACATGCGCATGATGCCAGAATAAACAGCAGGGATTTCCCTACCATTATAAGACTTGGGCGAGTTTTTTTCACAGTGCCTAAGTCGGCAGAAAAAACTATGCTGAGACAAGTTTTGCTGTCATTTCTGGTCGCGCTGCTTCTGTCCCCTCGTCTGTACTTGCATTATTATGCTATTATGTTATCATTATATCAGTGGCATAAATTAGTCTTTAATAATAATATTGTTTATTGCAATTATTTCAGGGACAATATACTGTATCGTCCTACAAAAGTAGTTATTGTGACCCTTAAGGAGTTGATCCACTTCCTCAAGACAAGACTGAAGGCAAAAAGACCCCAGAAGATACCTCTGCTGATGTCCAAGATTCACAGAGCCAGTCATTCCTTGCTAAGGATTTGTCATCTAGTGTGTGCACTTTAACATTCGGTCATTGTTTCATTTCAAATTTCAAATGTGTTGGGAGTACAAAGCAAACACAACAAAAACTGTAACATTATCTCACTCGTCAAACTCACTAATCTGCAACGTAAATAACAAGATTGAGCTTCCATGTTGTGTTCTCTCAGCATACAGTATGAACATTTTTAATTTATTTTAATAAACAGTATCTCTGTATCTTTGGATAGTGTGTCTTTTGTTTTCTTTTATAAACAGAAACCGAGTAGTGACTTCTTGGCTCAAAGGATTTCTTGTTAATTTGACTGGAAATCAATAAAATCCACCAGGCTACACAGTGACAGTGCATGTTACATACTAACCGACCTGTTGAATCTCATTTCTCGTCTCTCCTCCCTGACGGCTTGGCTCAGGCTGTAGCGTCGCTGGGGTGCAGGAGAGTCCTCTGCCTCCTCCCCCTCTCCCTGTCCCCCCTCCTCGCCCATTTTCTCCTCAAAGGCCTGGATCTTCACCTGCAGCCGCTGCTCTGACCCCCTTCCTGCCCCTGGAAGAGATGCACAGGGAGACGGCGGGCACGCCTCATCCACCCTGTAGATCACACACATAAACACACACAGGGCAAAGGGTTAGATTGCATGTGGTGTTGGGCACGTGAGATGAAGCTGGACAGACAAATTTGGATGGATTTCAGTAGCCTCCCTCCCTCCCCTTCTGGCTAGCCTGTGATTCTCGCTTTCTCACGATGACTGGCTCTATTTCTGTGTCTCTCACCCCACGTGTCTCTCTCCCTCACTTGGTTTTGTCTTTCTTTGTCCCTCACTATGGTGCCTGTCTCCTCTCTTTTGCTCTTGAATTATCCCCCCTCTCTCTCTTTCTTTCTGTCCCTATTTTTTTCCCCACAAGTGGCCTTTATAACTTCATTAAACAGTCCAGTTATTTGCTGAAAGAGGACGTCCAACTGCCCCCTTTGTTGTTTTTCTTCTGTCTTCACCCCCGGCTCTTTCACTAATAAACCCTCCTGCCTCTCTCAATCCCTCGTTCCCTCTATCTTTCTTCCAGAAGACCCCAAGCAAAGACTTTGTAATCCTCCAATCCTGCACATCATGTTCTTGTTTCGGAGAGAGCTGTGCGTGTCATTCCCACGCTGCAGCCAGATCAATCCCAGTCGACTTACGCACATTAACACACAGAAACAAACAAATGCACATGTTGGGCGTGCATACTGCATTTTGAAGCACTTTTCATGACTGTAAATATAGAAATGATATAAAAGAAGTCATTGGAGGACAGACTTAGACATACGTAAAATAATATTATGTTCGTACAAACCCAGATGTTTTAGGTTTTAGTACCACAAATTGATTGAATGTGTGGGCTCAGTATATGTATTATCTTGGCTTTGTGCAAGTTTCAAAACTCTACTCTCTGTTACATGCAGATAAATCAGGTACGTTTTTATACAAACACCCCGTGTTTCAAACAGGAGACAGTATTTAAATTATTTAATTAATACGGATTTCATTATCAATTTTGCTCCTCAATCCAGTTGTTTACAACTGGCATGATTTATCCTATGTCATTTATCAACAACATTTAAAGCCCCTAAAAAGGTAATGAGTAAATAAGCAACAATCAAAGTTTAGTTTTTCAAAATTTGCTTCATCAGAGCTGTGTGCAGATTGAATCAGATTTGATCAACAGTGGCCTTTCAACACAAGCAAACGACCCTAACTGCTGACTGGTGAAGTAAAGTACGTGACGTCACATTTTTCCAACTTCAAACCAGTGATGAAAACACAGGCAAAATAAAAAACAGACAAACCCATCAGTCTTTGTAAGAAGCTGGTTAAGAAAATAGGCTGTCAGTTCCTTTAAATAATGTGAGGAAATAGCGGACAGTTTATGTTACAAGCACCAATAAAAATATGAACAAAAACATTTGTCAGCATTAACAATGAATCTCTAGTGGTCTAGAACTACTTGTTGGTGTCCCAATAATCATCTATTTATAGAAGAAATTAATGTTACACTGTTTTGAAAACCAGAGGTTTTTATCTTTCAGAATCTGTAAACCTATTGCATGTTATCCACACTGTGTTATTACGAAGTATTTTAACAATAAAGTCGTACAGATATAAACTTTGTGAATGTAAGAACGAGGTGTGATCAAAAGATCTGTGATAATTTTCTCATAAGTACAATATCATGCTTGGTATTGCTGGAAACAAGAAATTAAACTAGAAATTTAGATTTTATACTAGGTGAGAATGAAAATCTTAGTTTTTCCTTCATTGCATCTCCATTTACTCTGGAATGGTAATATAGTTAAGTTTACTTACAATGGATTCATATTCATTAGCGTCTTACCTTTCAAAGGAGACCAGATATACGCGTATCAGCCTTATGGTTGAGGAGCTATTCCTGATTCATTTTGGGTATATTATTTTAGGTGTTTTTACTAAAAGATAGGGCTAGGGCTGCAAGGGCTTAGATAATGTTCAAAGATAAAAAAAAAAAGAATGCGTACCAGCACCTCTAAATTTCAGTACTTTACACTTTATATCCATCCATCCATCCATCTATCATAAACAAGAGGGAAAAAAGACACAAGAGGATGAAAACATAGCCTGTAAATGTGTGTCTCCTAACCTGCAGTGCATGGCAGTGCTCTCCTCCAGTCTTCTCCCCAGCAGTCGGGCTATAGCAGTGAACGAGTTGCTCATCCGGTAGATGTCTTTACCGCAGCCTCCCAGTAAAGAAGGGTAGCGGTCGGTCAGAGCTCTGATCTCCAGCAGCAGTGTGTGGTGAAAGCTGTGCTCCATGCTGCCCAGACAGGACACCAGGTAGACCAACACACTGTGAGCATGAGTCTGGAGAAAGGAGACAATACAGAGAGAGAGACGAGATGTTAAAATCATAATATCTGGTGTTATGATTCATGGTGGTCCCAGCATAAAACAAAACAAAGAAATATGAAAAGAAAGAATGAGATTACCAACAAGTTGACTTATTCTACAAAACCCCATCCAGTTTAATGGTTATTTCTAATGTTGTTGGTTGTTTCTGAGTGCACTGAAAATTACTAATAATGGAACCAGTGTTGTGTTATAGGACGGCTTGAAAATATTGTGTCAATACATGTGTTTTGGTGAAAAAATTTAATTTGACACACATTCGTTTTACACTTCCAAGCAGTTTGGGGGGGGTTTGGTGCAACTTTCTTGCTTCTAAATCAGGACAAACAATACTAAACACAAACACATGCTGTCAGAAAACTTGGCATTTCTGTGTAATAAAACACAGACAGTTCATCATTCTCAGCCTGTTTTTGTGTAAAATGTATATGAGCATATACAATCTGTTCACCCCCTGACAATAATATTTCACAAGGTTTAACCCTCTGCTACACATATTTATTGTATTCTCAAAGGAAGCTTCATACATCTATTTTATATTTACCATTTCCTGTAATATGCAATATCATACTCAATATAGCCCTGTAAACGCAACATGTACTTTCATTTAATCACTACTTAAAAGGTATAATATGCAAGAATTAACCAAAAAACAATGTATAGACTGATACAAAAATAATCCCTCTCAATCATCACTTATGCCCCACTAGAGATGTGTGGCAGTGTCTGTTTCTGCAGAGACCCTGCAGCCCTCTGCCTGTATTTTCTCTTTTCTTATTATTTTGATTTACTCGGGACACTTCTGCAAGTCAACAAACAGCCTTCGGACCCCACGTGGGGGTATAATCCCCAGCCAATAACAGCGCGTAGGGTGTGCAGCCCGTTCAGGTGGTACCTTTAAAGACATAATATGTAACCGTTGTCGGTTGCTGTTTGTAAACACACAGCATTCAAAGTTGGCCAATCCTCCTCGGCTCAACAAGCGATGGAGGGAGAGAGAGAGAGAGAGCAGCGATGGTCGAGAGAGCTATAGAGTGAATGAAGAGAGGGAGCGCCGTTAGTGAAAAGAAAGCAATGAATCACAGAAATAAAACGCTATTTTCTGATTGTTTCACGGCGGTAACGTTCTAAAGCACAAACAAACACGACCAAAACAGTGCACAACCCTGCGGGAAAATACAGAGTTGCCGAATTTTAAATGAATGCAGCCGAAGGGCAGACTTCCGGTTTACTGTATAATACTTGTGCCTCGGTATTAGACACCAAGGGGTGTGCAAACAGCGGTATTTGACGACCTGAACGGGCTGCACACACAGCGCACGGTTATTGGCTGGGGGTTATACGCCCATGTGGGGCACAAAAGCTCCTTCTAGACACACATTAAGGTCACAAACACAGCAAAATTAGTAAAAAAGAGAAAATACAGGTAGAGGGCAGGGTCTCTGCAGATACAGACACTGCCACACACTTCTAGTGGGTTATAAGTGATTGAGAGTTTATTTTTGTATCAGTATACATTGTTTATTACAAAACTCTTGCATATTATAACTTTACACTGTGAGGTTTTATCCTAACCCATTTTGGATCCTAACCCGTTATTTAACAAAAACAAGACGTGTTTTAAAGTGGTATAAACTTGTCAACGCAGGAATAATTGTGATAACAGATGAACAAAGGTGACGTGATTCTTTAACAGCACTCTTGCTTTGTTTTAGGGCAGAAAAGCCAACAAAACCACCATTTGTGGACAAAAATAAAAACAGGATTCTCCATGCTTGTAAAAACTCACACTGCTTGGACTGAAAAAAAAGACCTTCCTCTCCTTGTCTGACTGAGAGACATCAACTGATTGATTGATTGATGGAGGGACAGAGAGACAGACCGAGCCAACCTGCGCTTACCGAGCTCAAGCACACCTCGTAACGAGGAGAGAAGAATGCGGTGACTGCACAGTTCGGGCATGTTTCACAAGCACTCTCAAACACTATTTTTATATGTGGATGCCAAAAGTGCCAGAAAAGGTACAACTTGACTTTATACTGTAACAACATGCCAAGTAGGTATTTAGGAGTTTGGGCGCCTGGTGTGCCGGCTGCAGGTACACAGACTTCACAAGGATGTGCACACAGTTCAGCCTTTTATTGCTGTGACGATTTTACTATTTAAGGACTCACGAGAATACTTCCAAACATTACAGCATAAGAAGAACTTGCATCGTTTACAGTTTGCAAGTGAGACATTTTTACAGTAATACTATTAAAAGTTGCCAGGTCATATGAAGCCCTCCTTAATCATCAAATGTCAGAGATCGTGTTTAACTGTCTGGAAGAAGCACTTGGCCTTGATTTGATGTCCTAAACACATCACTCGTTTAACTCATGACTGCATTCTTATGTAAAATGCTGCAAAAGAGCACAATAACAGGAAGTTTAAAAAAAATAACTGTTGCTTTTAATTATAACTTTTAATGTTCTCCAAAAAATGATGGCAGAGTAACAGGTATTCCTCATCGTAGAGTGCCAATCTGATATAAATTAGATCTGGAGAATTAAATCAGTTCTTTCTTCATCATGTGTGCACTAAATACATAAACAGGTACACACACATAAACACATCGTTTGAGAAAGATTATCATATTTCCAACAACACTGGGAGCCCAACTTCTCTGGCGGTAGCACATGTGCTTGTGTGCAGGAGTTATCTGTTTAAAAACTTAATTTCAATATCGAATGATTCAGCGTTTACAAAAAAAAGGAAAGAAATGAAAACACTCCATTGGTCCAGCGACAAGCCAAATTCTTTCTCAGCCAACTAACTTTTTTTTTTTTTTCTTTCTTTCATTGTTTGCTCGGTCACTTAGTTTCCCCTGATTGTCCATCAGCACACTGATCTCTCTGCTTCCTCTGGAGCTGCAGTCTGGAACACTAACAAGCCCCATGGAGACACTGCTGTGTGCACAAATGTGTGCTTTTCTTTCCCAGAGCACATTAATCACAAAAATCTCAAATTTTCTGTCTGAACGGAGTAACTGTGGAGAATTTCAGCATCAAAAGTGATATTCCCCCCCCCCCCCCGAGTACAAAAACATCTACATACTGCATGTCCTATTGTATACTTGTTACTGGTTTGTACAACTAGTGTCTCCACTGTAATATGATGTTTTACTAAAGGTTTTAAGTTAGTAAGTTATACTTTAGAGGTGCTCTATATGATGTCCAGAGCATTAATATCAAGCGGTGAAACTATTCTAAATATAGCGTACACTTAAACTGATATTGATTGTTTTAGGTGGGCCTTTCTTTTAGGTTTTTCTGCTGGCCCCGTCCACAGCAGTACATTGCTTTGGTTCCATGCGGTAACTTCCGTGTGCTTCTCCAAACTGGGGGCGTGCTGACCGTCATCTACTGTAGGTAATACACTGACTATGGATAAGTAGCTCATACAACCCCACTTCAAAACACCCAAACTATCCATTTAACATAGAAAAAGGGGAACAATAATTAACACCAAATACAAATGATTTCAGTTTCTCAAAACTAGGATTTAGTTCTGAACTGTTGGTTGTGTTACAGTCTACAGGCTTTCTTTCTCTCAGTGTACTTTGATGCATATATAACCCAATATAGACTAACTCTCTTCAGGAGGCAAAGGATGCCAGAAAGAGTGTTGTGCAATCCTGTTACAATCAAGTACAAATGTACCCCAGTGAGAAAGCGTGTGTGCGTGGGTGTGTGTGTGTGCGTTTGTGCGTGTGTGAGTGCGTATGTGTGTGTGTGGCACAAACGCGAACCCACAGGAGGTACTCTCTCCACTGCCATCACCAGGAGGCCTCCGCAGAGGCATTTCCCAGAAAAGCATGGGTTATTTTCCAAATGGTTCCAATGTGAAGAAAGACAGGACACTGAGGTCCGACCAACTGCGTGTGCATGTGTGCGTGTGCGTATGTGTGTCTCTGCTGAAGCTGGGTTGGCAGGTTTTTCGACAAGAAGATTGAGGAGGAAAGGTTGCCCTGGAGTAATAGAAAACTGTATTATGGTTTCCAGCTCCATGATCTGTGCGTGTGGGTGTGTGTGTGTGCGCGTATGACAGTAATGCCATATTTCCCCCTTTTGTTAATTTCCCCAAATTGTCGTTAAACTGCCTTAAATGGACCCAGAGGAGAAGAGGGAGTGGGAGCCCTCAGCCTGTCCTGCTGTCACCTTCATCACCCTGCACGCACACACGCACACACACACACACACACACACGCTACAGATTGACTAATGTGTGACTTCATCCTACCTATCATTACACAGTGTTGCGTGGACGGGTCATGTATTACTCACTATGTGTGCATGACACAAGTTGATACAACTATCTCATGCACTATACTTACTGTACTGTATATGTCAGGCTCATCCCATATGTGACCTCGGCACTCCCTACACTCATACAAACCTGTTATCCGGCAACGGTTTGCATCTTCGTGACGGGTGTTTACTGTCTGCCCGGGATGAGGACATCTTTGCCCGGGGGTGAAACCAACGTTTAAATCCAGTATTTCCACAAACTGTGGTCAGTTTTCAGAAACAGAACAACAAACATTTTCTGTTCATGTAGTCTCTTAAAGGCACAACTTTTAACAAACACAGACTTTGGGGGAGAAAAAACTATTTCTTAATGTATGTATGCTGCACGTTAGCTAGCCTTTTGATATCAGTGAAGGAAAGTGCATTCGCCAACCAGAGATGGTGGCGCTTCCAATAGGCTCGGATTGGATTGTTTTTTGTCCCGAGCAAAGATGTTCTCACCCTGGTCAGGCAGCGAACACCCGTGCACTCACAAAAATACCTTGGAGGATGCAAACTGCTTGCAGATAACAAAAAATAACGTTTGTATTTCCTCTTGGGGTTTGCCACATATGGGGCTAATGTCAAGCAAGCTGACCCGATGTGTCTGTTGATGTGGTGTATGGAAAATGTATAGAATATACACTACACACTATCTGCTGTATGTATCATCCTTTGTATTGCCTTAAGTCTTGTGTCCTTATAGGTTTGTAAGCATTTACTTTACAGTAAATGCTTACAAACCTACACATGTGTTGCTATGTACCACAGACAGTAGGTTTCTTAAAGCCTGGCCAACAGAAGGGTTGACTCTCTGAACCACTTTCAGATGGGAAGGAAAGATAATGTTAAGAGAAGAATTAGCAGTGTTGATTCAAACCATCGCATGAACGAGACTAAGAGTCTACAGCTACGCTAGCGGCTGTGAGGCTGTACCATGCTAACATCCTCACAATGACAGTTTTGACATGCTAATGTTTAGCAGATGTAATGTTTACCATGTTCACCATCTTAGTTTAGCGTGTTAGCATGCTAACATCTGCTAGTTAGCGATAAACATAAAAGTACAGCTGAGGCTGATGAGAATGTAATTCGTTTTGCAGATATTTAGTCATAAACCAAAAGTATTAAACTAATGAGAATTTTGACCTGATGATGGCGCTAGATGAGAAGTCAGAGGATCACCAAAGTTAACACAATTCATCCTGAGGAGAACATGAATGTCTGAACTGAATGTCATGGCAATCTATCCAACAGTTGTTGAGGCGTTTCACTTAAAGCCATAATTGTCGACCTTATGGTGACACAAAGCCAGGGGATCACCAAAATTAGTAGGATACATCATCCAGGAACTCTGAACCCAATTTCATGGCAATCCATCCAATAGTTGTTGAGATATTTCAGTCTGGACCAAAGTGGTGGTTTGACCGACATTACTGTACCATCCTTAGAAACCACGCCGCTATCTTTAAATTAAGGGGGGCTCAATTCTGTGTTTTTTTTCTCCTCAAAGAGAGTCAGTCAGCTGATGAGACAACACTGACCTTCCACTCCCTCCAGTGTCAGTCAGCAGGGATGCCACCCTGGAGTTTGCTCCAGTTGCTAGGCTAATTAACCTGTAATCAGCAGTTCAAGTGTTTTTGCAGAGGCCAATCCCAGTCAGTTAATGGCTGAAACACCACTTTGTACGTCAAAAAAAGTGCCATAAGAGGCAAAAGATCAGCCAAGTCTGCAGGGCAGCCAAGGGTTTAACTCATGAGTTGGCTTAAAATGAGGCTCATGGGACAAATTAAGCCAACTCTGAAACTAATTTTGATATTGTAAGTCTTCCAAAAATGAAGAGTAATAGCAGTTGTTATAGTTTTAGTAGTGGTATTTTGAAAAATGAATACCTGCTGCATCAAATAGAAAACACTTTCTCCTCTGTAATACAACTGATTTTCTTTTTCTCACAACACGTATGAAAAAAGTAGGCTACCTTTCTTGCGGTTAATGTTCCCTTTAATTGTGTCATGCTTGCACCGTTAAGCTGACAGAGCTGCTCTTTAACTGTGCCTTTCAATTAGATTTTTTTTCTCTCCCCACCAGCACAACAATTTGTTGTGTTTTCTTCCTCTCTATTCGGCTGCAGAGAGACAGAGCTCTCTGAGGAGTTGGCACGTGTTTGTTTAGGACGCTCCTGAACACTGATGTAGGTGTTAGACTGAAACCTCCGGATGTGGCCGGCCTGTCGGGTGGGCGAGTGTGTGTTTTACACTTGGCAGGACAACAGAGAGCAAGTCATGTGAGAGTCCAGCCGGTTCCTCCCAACTCATTGAAATAATCACTCCTGCCTGTTTCAGTGTGTGTGAATACCCACTGCTAGCCAGTATTTTTGCAGCCTGTCTTTATTTACTTCAAACAACCGCTGCACTGACAATACAGACATTTGCTGCAGAACACTGCTTTTGTGTGACAGCTGAGAAGCTCAGAGTATAACTCATTTCAAGGACCTCCATTTGCTTCTTGTTTCCTTCAGACTACTCTTGTCTCTTCATGTTCATGTTAACTGGAGCTTGGGAATAATTGCAAATCTTTCTTTAAAGAAATAGTTGGACATTTTGGGAAATACAAATATTCACTTTCTTGCAGATAATTAGATAAGAAGATTGATACCACTCTCACGTGTGTACAGTAAATATATAGCTGAAGCCAACAGGGGGAAACAGGGGGAAGCTACTAGCCTGGCTCTGTCCGAAGGTTACAAAATCCTCCTACCAGCACCTCTAAAGCTCACTAATTAACACGTAATGGCTATGTTCCAAATCGCATACTTTTCCTTTTTCCTTCTATTACATACTGCAGCTGACCTTACAAAGTATGTGCTGTTGCATGCAGTATGCACACAATTGGGAAATACTACTTCGTCATAACATTGCTCCTTGGACTTTGACCCTCTTGCTCATACAGTATATCCGCTGCGCAGAGGATTGTGAGTCAGAAGAGCCAGAAAAGCATGCTGGCTTGCATACTGCAAAATGCGACCGGATGGTCCTGGTATTTTTGGCATACTGCATTTGACCTACTAAGCACTGGGACAGACTAAATCATTTTCTGGAATACTAAATAGTATGTAAGTATGGGTATTTGAATCTTGTTTGTTTAATCCGTACAAAAATCCAAGTGTAAAAAGGACATTATTATTGTTATTTCTTGGCTGGGATCAGTTAATTCCAGGAATCTCCCAGAGTCTACTGAAACACATGCTTCTACTTTATGTATCAACTGCAAATCACTGCTGCAAACAAATGCAAGCTTGTTAATTTGTGTGCATTTTGAATGTGTGTGTTTGTACCTCACTGATGATACCCACGGCACCATGGATTTTGGCTACGTGACCCAGGAAAGCAGGGCATTGTTGTCCCACAATCCTCAGCGTTGGGAGAAAGCTGACCAGTGAAGAAGGGCTGGCCTGTGACACGTCCACCAGCGCGCCCAGTAGAGCCTCTGTTAGGGATTGGTCTCCTAGGTAACTGACTAGTGTGGGCACCTGAGGGCTCAACATCTGTTCGGGTGAGATGAAACAAAGATAAAGAGGGAAGAAAGCATTAGTAATTACTTTTGATTATAGCTGTAATCCTGTCACTGTTCTGGCACCACCACTCAATATCAAACAGAGGCTCGATGTGTCTTTGACAAAGCCTGGAGGTGAGAGGAGTGACCTTGGTGTGAACTGACCGATTGGTAACTAAAAATGAACAAAGGCTTGCCTGAAGGACTGTCTGGACAAACTGTTCCTCATTATCAGGACAGGTCACACTGGACTGCACGAGACTGGACTGGATCAGACTCACAATCCCCACCATTTCCGGCCCTCCTGCTGCTACTTTATGAGTCACATGTTCTGAATAATCACATTATTATCATACATTATCTGTTCTCCGGGGCTTGACTCCATAAAATTGATGTTATGTAAATTCAAAAGTCCATATTTTTGTAATTTTGTAATCCTTTCAGTACTCCATCACTTCCAGTAAGAGAATATTAGGATGCACAAATGTTTCTGATGGATGCAACTACAATCACAAAAGAAATATTTGATGTGTCTGTGTGGGGGGTGGAGAATAGAATAACTCCAAACAGCTGGTTTGGTTTGTGACGAGTGAGACTATCCATGTTTTACCACCATATGCTCTGTTTGCTGGTATGTGGTACTTTCCCCTCATGTCGAACATCAGCAGCTCTGCCCCGAAATATGCAGGATTAAGGGAATTCCTACTGAGAAATCTGCACTCCACATGCACTGCTCAATTTCCTCACTTCTAACTACGTTCCAGTGGCTTTTTCTATATTTCGACATGAGCTCATAACAGGATATTGCGCAGTTAAACGGTAAATATTCTGATTAAGCTTGACTCATGGGCAGAAATGTTACAAAAAAGGCCACACACATACTTCACTGTAAGCCAAAGCCAAGCTAAATGTAAACGTATGCCATGGCCACAGAGACTCTGATTTAGTTGGGACAGTCCTTTATTTTCAGATAACTCTACAGTCTGATGTATTGTAACTAGCTCATTATCATTTGGTATACAATACAGCTGGAAGGCTGCTTGTTTTTGGTGTTACTTCTTGAAACAGTTAGTCCAAGACTGACGAAGATAGCGCCAACAAAAAGTTTAAAAAAATATGACGTAAACTAATTTGTATTTCGATCGCTGGTAAAGTGACAGTGGTATAAGTGTGATAATTCACTTCGGCCCATGCGGTTATAAAAAAACAACCCACAGTACACTGTGCTAGCAAAAATACAAAAACACAAATCAAACACTCACAAGTGGGTGTTGCTCGGCAACAATTTGAATGAGTCTGATCAGGTGTTGTTGCTCTGGGGACTCCAGCTGTGACATCATCGCAGTGAGGTTGCCTAGGTGACAGTGGATGGTATCTGGTTGTCTGGGGTAGACTGAGGGTAACACTCGTAACAGCATGTGGTTACCTGCCAGACAGAGAGAGAGAGACAGAGTTGCTTTCAGTAAGCCTCAGAGGCAAATACAAACTTGGTGACCACCATTTAGACACTGAAAATATAAAACAGTAGTTAGACAGAGAAAAAAGATTGGGTGCCCAGTGTGAACAGTAGAAGTGGAGACATAAATTTGTTGTCTTATAAAATGCCTAAAATACGAGAAATTACAGATTATTGAAGGATAGGATTAATGGGCCTGTTGTATTAGACTGCATTAGTTTTAGCAGGGTGTACCTAATAAACTGGCGACTTACTCCATCAGACTTCTTATTATCGATGTCGCTGCATTCCCAGATCTCAACAATTAACTTGGTGACTATGATTGAATTAATACCAAGAGAACTGAAGGCCAAAACTATGAAAATCACACCCATGTCGCATGAAACCTGAATTTTCCTTTAATCTGTTTGCGGTGTAGCTGTACTGTAACATCGTGCATATTTGCCACAATTATTTTCCTCAGCAAACACGCACAATCCCCCGTCAAGGTACCACATCTGTATTCAGTAAATAAAACTTTCTCCATTTGTTGTCAATGTTCCTTCAATGATGTCGATGCAGTAAAAAAAAAAAAAATTCAGTACTGACGCACGACTGGACATAAAGGCATTCATAAATCTGCACGGAGCCCAAGAAAACCCACGGCATTACCCAACAGCCTTTGACTCACGTATGAAACATCTTTAAATGATTCACATCGCTGAACAAAGACTCTTGTTTTCAAATGGTAGGTTGACATTTCAATTTCAAGATTTAAAACAATGGCTTTTGTGTCCTACAGTGAAGCAAACGCCAGACAGGGAGAGATGTTGTAAATTTAATGTTTCGTCACAGTAACATTTTGGAGCTTAATATAAAAGTTGTATAGAATAAAGGTTTATGTCACAGATGTTGCAGGGTCTAAACCATGGATAATTTATATGTGGTGTAATAATCTATCAAATTTACAGGCCAGATGGGAAAACTGAGTGAAGAAAGATGGTCTGACATGTGCAAAATGACAAGAACAAGGACTGATGTTTAATGAGAAGTAATGAACGGAGGGTGGTTAATCAGATTTCATCAAAGCTAAAACATGAACAAAGCAAAAAGAAGGCTGTCCTGAACCCAAAAAAGCACAACTGCACCTGCTTCCAAGTAGCATAGAGAAGAGAAAAAAGTGTTGAGTGGTCAAAAGTCCTGCAACACATGTAACATAATGAACAACTAACATTATATAAGATCATATTCAAGAGGAATCAGAAGCAGATTATGGTAGAATAAGTGGGTTTATTGCTGTTATTAATCAAATTTTACCCAAAATGCAAAATTGCATTATTTTATTACCCAAAAAAGCACACCTGCTGAAAATCAAGCTACATGTCCTGGTGCGGCAACGCTATTCATATTATTATAATCTTTTATTACAATTTATTGTTTTCTTTTCATTCTGAGGCTGATGGGAATGTCAATAGTTTTACAGGTATTATAAAACAAAATAATGGACAAATTAAAAGTTTGACCTGACATGAAAAGCTAAGGGATGAGGGAGTTATTACAATTCACACTGACGGGAACATGAATGTCTTGACAATCCATCCATTAGTTGTTAAGACATTTAACTAAAAACTACAAACGTGAACCTCATGGTGGCGCTAGAAGAAAAGTTAGAGCATCACCAAAATCATTAGGATTCATCGTCCGGGAACCAGGAATGTTTGAACAAAATTTCACGGCAATCTATCCAATACTTGTTGAAATATTTCAGTCTGGACTAAAGTGGTGAACCGACTGACATTGCCATCCCAAGAGCAGTACCGCTTTAAATACTATCAAGCAGTAACAGCAGAAGTGCCTCTGGATTGACATCTTGAGGTGAAATTACAGTATTTATCATATTTATTTATCGTGAACATCTGGACCATAATATTTCAAACGGCTAAACTTTTGTCATATTTGATAAAAAAAAACTTGTAGCAGGAACCTAAATATATGGTTTTACAAAACAGGTGAGTCAGCGATAAATCACTTTAAAACAGGCTTTATCCTGCTCTAAAAGAGAGGACTGGCTGTTCTGTTCTGTGAGGAAGCAGAGGGAAGAAAAGTGCACATAAGTATTTCAAAAATGGTCGTTGGCTCTTTGTGTCTTCCATGTAATCATAGATTACACCGTAACATAACATACTGTACAGCCAATCGTTAGACTTACGACACAAATCATCATAAAAAGAGACAGATGCAGTACATGTACAGAGAAAGAAAGAGCTGGAAATAACCATAAAACTGAGGTTGTAGCACTTACAGATCTGTTCAGAGGAATGTTAAAAGGCAGGAGGAGACGAAAGTCTGCACAGAAACTCGCTGAGGAGGATTTATAGAGCGTACCTGTTAGAGCACACTCAGTGACATCTTAACACACGTTTAAATATACTTATTGACCAATATTTTATTTTATTTTAAAGGGACTATTTGTAACTTTCAGAAATGCTTGTTAACAGCGACAACTGTGGCCGTGAAATCAACGAAAGTCAGCGTCGGGCTCGCGCTTGCTCGCTCTAAATATACCTGAACGAGCATCACTCAAAACAATGAGGCGACACAAGTCAGCTAAAAGCACAATATCACTCTATATTTCAGCTGCTTGGCAGCAATGTTAGCTGACCAGACGAAGGTCTCTCCATGAACATGATTTAGATCTGATCCTAGTGTTGGCTTTTCCTGCCTAAGTGCAGGCTGAGGCAGCGGGGCTCTGCAGCGAGTCTCCTCTGCTCTCTCCGCCCGCAGCCGGAGAGTCACAAACGTCAAACGTCAAACGTCCCCTGTACATTCACTAGATATTCTCAGAGCTAAACTAACTCTTCTGCAGTGTGTAGTGAGCGCGCGTTCAAGTCTAGAGGTGGAGCGAGACAGCGAGGACGCGCGCGCTGTCTGAGTGAAGGAGAGCAGGCAGCAGAGACGAGGCTCCGGCCACACGCGAGCGCGCATATGCGAACGCGCATGTGTGCCGACCCGCTACATTTATACGCTTACAAAGTTACAAACAGTCCCTTTAAGAAACCACCTTATTTGACTCACACTATATCTGCCTACAGCGTCCTCTGTATGTGTGTGTGAGTACAGTATCTGACCTTCATACCTTCATTCCAGCATACACCCAACCAAACATCATGAATTACAAATCACCATAAAATATCCTGTGATGACCTTTGGTTCTTTAGCACACAAAGGCGACAGTTTTGAAAGGCCCCTCAGACATTTTCCCAGAAAACTGAAAACTGATCTGACAAACTATTGTCAATTTTTATGTGAAGAGACAGAAACATCTTATAGTGTACTGTTAAGCTGTAAAATGAGAAAGTTTGTGACCCAGCCGCCATGTTGAGATCAGTTGAGGAAATACCAACCAGCGCCCACCATTTTACCGCTAAACAGTACATTACAAGATGTTTCTGAAAATATTTGAGGATGAATGAAGCGCAGTAATAGAAAGCCATCATGTCCTCTCCTGCCTCTTCTCTTTCTGAAAACATTTTACGTGAGAAATAGGCATTACGGTAAAAGAATATCGATTCATACTTGATCAGCGCTGCCTAGTTTGACCGTTTGATTGGAGTTTGCGAGTGATTTACAGCTGCCTCCGTTGAATGAACAGCCAATAGGAACAATTCTCTCTCTCAAATGACCTGTGATTGGCCAAAATCTCCCGTCACGTTACTGAAAACAGAGCCATGAGGAAGTGCAGAAGTCTAGTTATCTCTCAGAACACTTGAATTACGATATGCTGAAAGGTTATTATGGAATTTTTGCCCAATGCTGCCAAAAACCTTCTGCCTACTGATGCTTTAATAATGCAAACAAACAAACATATTTAGTTAGTTGTCTTTTCTGGCAAGGTACAAGCACTAAAATATGTCTGTGGGGGCAGCTATGGAGCAATTAGTTGTAATCTATCAATTATTTTCAAGTCAGCAAATTGGGATGTCTTGTTTTGTCTGACCACCTGTAAACAAAACTAAAAGTCTACAGCCATGATAGCGGCACTGTAAGGGTGTGCTTTGAACTAAATGTCTAACATCAGCATGCAAACATGCTCACAATGACTGAGTGTTAATGATGTTAAGCAGATTCATCATATGGGAACCATACATTTTTGGCAATCCACGTAGTAGTTGAGATATTCCAGGCTGGACCAGCATTACAATTAAAGCCATGGCGCTAGCGTGACTAAAATCCCACTACTCTTTCATGTTTACTATCATGAAAGAGTAAGAAAGTCATTAACTAAATTAATCAACTATTGTTGCAGCTCTATTTCGGACAGACAGGAACATTCCATTAATAGCCCTCAATGCACATAACTTGGCAAAAGACACTGAACTCTTATGCAAGGGAGGCTATTGTACAGGACAAAAATGCAGAGATCAGCACAAGTGATATCCAGAGGGATGTATTTGGGTAGCTTTACAGCTTAAACGTGTTTCCTGTAGCTTCCAACACTCATTTTGTGTGTGTACGTATGTCCCGAAAGTCATATATCACTCAGCTCGAATAACCTCAGGTGGGAGAGGGCGGGCTAAACTGTCAAGTCAAAAAAGAGACAGGAATCAAACGTCTCCCGGAAAACCCATTATCTTTGGGATTCTGTGCATTTTTGTTGCATGAGCGAATCCCCCACCCCCGCTATAACACAGTAAAAATAATTTAAAATATTCAGCACCAAATGCAACATGACTGCCCAGCTCTCTGGAAGGGATCCAGTTAGCAGAAGACATGGAAGGATTTTCATCACGTGTGCATGGCTCAAAAATGTTTCCTGAATAAAAATGTTTTATATCTAAATCATAAAGTGAAAACCATAACATCAGGCCCAGATGTATGGCACTCCATAGACACATAGTCTGTCATGCAAAGTTTAACCTCAGTGTCCATCCTCCCCTTTCACCTAGATAACCTCACCCGTGCAGACGCGCTGTCTGTGTGCAAAAGTCACACTGTCCAATCCATTCTGACTTGTACTTTCTCTTCGTCCTATATCAAAAGGATTCAAGACTCCTCAGTGAAACCCAGACTTTGAGGCCACAAACAGACAAATTACTTAAGTGCGGCTGGAGGTGAAGTTGACATATCTGCATGCTTGATTTCATATGATATGATAAAGTAATTTCAATACATCATACTTAAACAGAAAAAAACAGGACATTTGTCATTGCATAAGCATTTTCTGAACTGATGCAGATATAGTTATGGTATGTTTTAACATCTAAAACTACTGAGGTAAGTTTTGGAAAGGTTGCCTTCATGATTACACACAAGGAGACGAGAGGCAAAATCCCATTCTCCTTTTCTTTAACAACAACTCTGCCAAGGCATTCGCTGAAACAATTCAAAATATTCACAAGGTAAAAACACCTGATGTATGTTTTATGGTGATGAAATAGGCAGTGGAGACAACTAATTTCTCTGATGAATTATCGATGAAGGTTTCGAGTCTTGCAAGGTAACTACACATCTGATCTTATAAAATACACTATCTATCCGAGAACGCATACACAATGCACAAGACACAAATATGCATAATGTACACTCACACACATTGAAGTGATTACTTGTGTATCAGAGAAACATGTATGATGTATTTCCAGTTGGCTTAATTCCCACCTCAGGTGGTAGTCACAAAGCAAAACGTGGAAACATTTACACCACACACATACTGTGCATGCATATACCCACATGGGTTCGTTGTGTCTTTTTCAATTTTTATCTTTAAGCATATAATATCTGTCTATCTCTTTATATGACAAGGCATAAAACCCTTCTTAGCTTAATATATTCAATCCAGGTATGGGCCCCTATCCACACAGACCATGCACATACTGGCAGGGACAACTAACAACAGACACTTACACTATGTTTAACTTTTATTTAATAACTACATTAAAATATTCCATCCAAAAATGTTTTTATTCCCAATTCACTTAACCATTTGTTCAGCATAAATGCAGCTTTAAGTCTAGTTTGTCATTTCCCTCCAAACACATAATGTCTGAAGTTAGTTTATTGTCTGATTTTTTAAAAGTCATGCAGCGTCAAACTATGGCAGCGATTATAAAAGGTTGTTTTCCCTTGGGTGACACAAGGTTTTCACAAACCTTTTTGCCAAAATAACAGCATTGTCCCTATATGATCTACAGTCTTCAATGTGGTATCAATTTAATGTTTAGAGTCTGTGCTTTCATCGGGTTTTTAATGCTTGTTTCTGTGTTTTGAGTTATGAGCCACATCTGTCCACACGTCTTGCTTTCTATTCAATGTTTTCACAACTTTTAAAATCGCACCCTATAAGATGACGAATGGCTGAATAGCGTGGTTCACAGTCCGTCCAGGAAATGAATCTTATTGTTGACAGCGGGGACAAGAGGGTAAAAAAAATCATATTGGAAGAAGAGTAACTTTACATGGATGAAACACAGGCTGAAGTTTCAAGTCTGTTGTACCTATAACCACACCCAGCAGTGATGTCACAGTGTACTGACACACCCTGGAGTGCACTTCTACATCACAAAGTCTTCACAACCAAAATGTTGTTCCAACAACATACATTGAGGAGATACATTGTTCAGTTCCCGGTGGTGATGCTTGTTTTTTGGCCTGGTCAAAGACTCTTGGCAGTAGATATTCATGATGACTACTGCTCACTTTATATGTTCCTAAATAAATCGAAGGGAAAATGAAAAGATTTTTTTACTGAGAAGGACCAGACAGCAGCAGTCTAGACAAGAATATTGTCAAATGCACACCTAGTAGACAATAGCGGTGTACATCTATCTGGATAGATTTATATTGATTCAATGATTAACAATCCAATATCTTTGATGCAAAGTGAAAATATCGATACATAATCATCTTTAAGATATACCTTTATGTTGAAATTTCCACTTTATATTTATTCTTTTTATTAAAAAGAATAGATTGTTTTTCATTTAAAATGTCCAGAAGAGCTCAGTAAAAATTGTCAAATCATATTTTAGTTGCTTTTTGTAAGTTGATGAATTGAAAATGTAACAGAGTATTAAGTGGACTTATGATATCGTCTCATATCGATTGCAGGCTCCTGAATTGAATCGAACTTGTATCGTGGCAGACTTTGTGATATCAGCAAAATATCGTATCGTTAAAAAAAAAAATCTGTATAATATCGTATTGTGATGAAACTTGTGATTTACACCCCTTGTCGACAAATGCATAGGAAAATGAAATCATGCAAAAGAAAGTGTTAACTTCCACACTTTCTTTAAAAAAAAAAATGTAAAAGCTTTAACAAACTGGCAACAGGTTCAACCAATATCGTGTCCCATCAAATGGTAATATAGAGCTAAATGAAGCAGCTTTTGCTACTTCACACAACATCCCCTCTCTCTGTGCAGCTGTCTGAATGAAAAGGCTGTTCCACGCAGATAACAACAAGTGAACAAGTGTTTCAGTAGGTATTTGAGAGAGAGAAAACGGACACAATGAAAGAGAGAGACACAGGCAGACAGAAAGATGGAGGGAGGGGGAGAGGGGGCAAATCCTAAAATCTCATGAGGAAGTCATTATTTCCATCCCCTTGAAAACACACGCATGCACTCCAGAATACATACTGGCACACACTCGCACCATACAAATGTACATAGAGTACATATGCACAAAAAAAGCGCATACACACATGGTGAGGCTGACAAATAAATAAATAAATAAACAGAGCGAAGCAGGAGAACAATAAACCCATTTAGAAACCCCCGATGTCTGGGTTCCATTCAAAATTCCCTCAGCGCACACACACACACACACGTGCACAGACACACACACACACACACCGTCTCTGCATGGGGCAAAAATCAGGAAAGTTTGTGTTCTCTGCTTCCTCCCCCTTCCATTACCTCTTTCCCCTCTCTCTTTCTCTCTGTGAGTCGCAGGGCTGCAGTTATATCTGATTACGACATACAGGCTACCTCCAACGACGCATTACTCACCGCCTCGCTGGTAGGCTGGAGCGCTGCTTTTACATTTTCTATACTTGAGGGACAGCCAAATGTTTTCACAAGGATGGAAATTTAGAGAGATTTTCGAACATTTGCTAATTTCCTCAAAGGGTATTCCCGACGTGTTTGACGGTATCATTTTCTGTAATAACAGGGTTTAAGGTTAAACTTGCAATAAGGATTACGTTCAAGTCAGAGTATGGATCAAAGACTATTTGGAGTAAGAGCTTGGTTTGTATAAGGATTAGTTTTTGTGTTGGATCATATTTTTGTAGGGGATGCTATTGTCTTTTTTTGGTAATAATATTGTACTCTTCAAAGTAAATGTTGAGATCTGGGGCCCATTTCAAAAAGCGGGCACTGCTTGTACACAGATTGCAGGTGGTGGTAGCGTCACATGTCAAAAAAAGATCACTAGTCTTTCAGGCCTCTCACATTCTCATGAATATGTCACAGTTATATAGTGTTAACTTTGATTAGTGAAACATGTCCAAAACAACAAAAGAGGAAATGATCTCATGTAGAAAATCACAACTTGCATTTTGAAGATTTGGTAAAACGGGGAACATCGCTTCCAAGAAGTGCGATGGGGTAAGAATCACAAGCAGTCTCATGATCAGACTGATCAGAACACCCATATTTGCTAAAATGATTTGGAAGAGACTGAAGTAAAATATTTTCAATGACCGCATTTGCCACAGTTATGCTTGTACACAATGTTTTCTTGTGTAGTGAGTAGGGCTGTAAAAGTTAATGTGATAATAACGCGCAAATTTGTTTTAACGTAACTCATTTCTTTAAAGCATTAACGGAAGTTGCGATTTTTAGGTTATAGCAGGCTCAAAATTGCGATACATTTGGGTGAGGAAAAACTGGCATGGCCATTTTCAAAGGGTTCCTTTGACCTCTGACCTCAAGATAAGTGAATGAAAATGTGTTCTATGGGCACCCACGAGTCTCCCCTTTACAGACATGCCCACTTTATGATAATCACATGCAGTTTGGGGCAAGTCATAGTCAAGTCAGCACACTGACACACTGACAGCTGTTGTTGCCTGTTGGGCTGCAGTTTACCATGTTATGATCTGATTTATATTGATATTATATTTTTGATGCTAAATGCAGTACCTGTGAGGGTTTCTGGACAATATTTGTCATTGTTTTGTGTTATTAATTGTTTTCCAATAATAAATATATACATTGCATTAAGCAAGCATATGTGTCAGTCCGTTGTACCTGCCCTGTAACGAGCACAAGTTACAATTCAATTCAGGAATGATCCACAGGTCAGAGTCTTATGATGGAGCATGACAGAATCAGAACTACTTTATTGATCCCTGATTGATCCGGGAAACTGGGTTACATTTACATTACAAACATTTCTGTTATCTGTTTTTGTTATTTATGTTATTTATCTTTTATTGACAATATACCAGTATTTGAGAGCATTAGCTGTTAAAGTAAGAATTATGTATTTCAAAATACATGAAAATAAGTTATTTTCTGTATTTTCTTTGTTTTACCCATTGTACCGAAAACGTACCGAACTGTGACCCCAAAATTCACCGAACCATGATTATTGTTTACCGTTACACTCCTAATAAGTATGCACGGCTGAGAGTTAAGGTCTGCAGGTTAAGTTTATAGATGAATATGGTAAATCAACAGCAAGTACTGTATAATAATATAAATGTGTGTACGCAGCATTTTCTCCGGTTGAAGTGCTCTACACTGCTGGGCTTCCTGCCAAAGGATTGCTCAGCATTTAACGAGTGAATGAGAGAGAGAGAGAGAGAGAGAGAGGGAGGGAGGAAGAGAGAGAGAGAGAGGTGGGGAGTCATTAGGGAGGAGGGACAAATATATGAGAGAGAGTGAGGGGTTGAAAAGAGAGTTGTGGACCTGCAGAAAGTGAGACAGACAGGGAGAAGCAGCAGAGACAAACATAACACACACAGCCAATCTGAACACATAGACAAGCAGGTATAGGCAGAGGAGCGGACCTGAAACTTACCAGACACACTCATTCAACTTCAGACACTCTCTCTCACACACTCAGTCCGCAGCAGCAGCAGCAGCACCATCAGCAGCAGCAACATGTTCCGGTGTAGGATCCCCCAGGCAGTCTCTGTGCTGTTGGCGTGCATGTGTATGATTTTCGCATATGAGGATGACATCGATGTCAACTACAGCGACACCTACTACAATGAAATCTCAGATGCAGAGACGCCAGAACGTAAGTGTTAAACTTTGTGTTCATGATTTATCTGATTAAGATTCTCAGACGTGGTTGCAATTGAATTCTGGGAGCGTGAAATTGATTTCTTGTAGCATTCGTGCATTGGGGTTGTTGTGTGAAAAGTGAACTCAGGACATTAAGATTTATCCGTTCTTTATGTTCAGTCTCTGTCATTACTGACTACAGTGGAAATCAACATTTGACATGCTCGTTAGACTGAAAAAGATGCACTGGGCATCAAATATACTGTGCAAGCAGAACCTTAAAACTGACAAAAAGTGCCAAACAGTTGTTATCGCTATGATTTAAGAAGTACTACAACAATGATATTACCATAAGATGACAGAGAGGAGACAAACTGAGAGATGGAGGGGAAATAAAGGAACAGTTGGGGTCCAGTTATACAGTAGCCACTTCACAGGTTGCAGAAAAAGAGAGAAAAAGAAAGTTGAAGGGTTAGTGGTTTTGGTTTGTTGCGTACTTTATATCCTATGTGCTAAAAGGCAGCTTCAAATACAGAGATAGACAGAGAGAAAACAAGTACTACAGTAGAGTACACAAAATGTTGGCAGCGACAGAGATGAGCAGCATCAAAGAATATGCTGAGCCAGAAAAGCACTAAAAAACACACACTATTACAGGATGAATGACTGGTCACCAATCGCAGAAACACTACAGTTTATATCACTATCAACCTCTTCTCTCAGCTGTTTTGGAAAGCATCACTCTCTGTGAGAGAAAAGAATGTGTTCATGTGTGTACATGACAGAGAAAGTGTGAGTGCATGCTGTTTCTGTGCGTGCATTGAGCACCTCAAAGCTCGCATTTTGGCATTTGTTTGTTGTTTTAAACCTGGCAGGAGGTATAATTGCAGCACCAACAGTTAACATGCAGGAAACTTTGCTCTGGGCACAGCCCGCGATGTGATTAAACCTGATTGAAGGGAAAAATGAGAGTGCAAAGCAAGAAAACAAACATGCAAAATTTCAAGATAAATCACATGGGTTAAATATAGTTTGTATGCAGGTGTGTGAGGAAAGGGGGGAGGGAGAGAGACGGAGGCATGTAGGAAGACACAGATCACTGCTCTTGACTGGCTCTTATCTCTGAAGTTCTGAGTGGAATTTAAATCAATGAGGGCAACGTGAGGAAGGTCATGACACACTTAATTTAAAATGAATGACAGGCTAAGACATAGCAGATAAATAAACCCATGACTGTCGGCAAAAGGAGGGTGCAGGTTGCAGTGCTTCTACTCCATTGAGTAGTTTGTTTAGTTTGTTTTCTACTGAATGTTCAGTGTACATGTACACAGTACTGTGAAATAAAACTAAACATGCAGTAGTCTTTCTAAAAAAAAGTATTCAATTCAAAGTAAGAGGTAAATGCAGAATTAACTTTAGAAGCCTTTGAACTCAGTAGGTCAAAAGCACCAAAAGGCTAAAGGATACAAACTAATGTCGAAGGTCATTTTACACTCTACTTACTCCCAGATCCATTAAAATCCTTTACAAACCTCTGACAAACCTGCACTTTTAGTTTGGTAAGTCAGAAGGAGCAGAGTGCATGAACCTTCTGGCTAATTTACTTTGAACCTAGGGGACAGGCAGCCAAAACAAATCCTGCAGTCCAATGATAATGCCCCCCTAGAATACGTCTGCAGGTATAAACAGTTTGAGAGGCTCAAATGTTAATCAGAACAGTGTGTCTGACACATATTCTCACTGCCCTGGCTTTGCGTTATCTCTCCTCTACTCCCAGCAGCCCTTTCCTTTCCTTTTCAATGTAAAATAACCTTTCCTTTTCCTTCCTTCTTTCTCCTCAATCGCGCAGGAAGCCAGATGATGTTGCCGGAAAAGCAAAGTGGTTTACGAGTCAATTGTCCTGTTTCTTTCTCACGTTCTTATCGCCCCCCCTAACGACCTCACTTCCTCTTTTGTCCCCACCTTTACTCTTCATTTGACCTGCTTTTCAACTATCTACATTTCTGTCTTTCTCCTTACAATTATGGCCCTGAAGTTCAAAGCTGGAGAGATCACAGTATGTTCAACTCAGCACATCTAATAAAAGACATTTCCTGCTTGCTCTCTCTGAAACCACACTTGCCCTTGCATATGGTAAATAACTACACTGAGCTAGTTATAAACCTTTTGAAACTCCGTGGAACGAATTCATCTTTCCATTGCTCTCGTTTTTGAAGGGCAGAATATAAATATGATGACACAGAAGTAGCTAAGGTTTTAAAATCCTTTGACATTTGTGGAAGAACTCATTCTATCCCTAAAGGGAAGGGGGGCGTGGAGGGAGAAACGTGAGGCCGAGATAAATTAGGTACTTAAAAAACCTCGGTGCCCGATTGATGCAGTCATAAGTCAGTCAACGCACAGATATGATACTTGTGTGACTTTCTGAGCATATCATTATCTCCGATGTCCATCGCGAATAAGCATCCATAAGTTTGCGTAGAAATCAAAATATCAATATTCTTGTATGATAGTAGACAAGGAAATCCTTCTCTATGTACTCGCTGTAGAAACCCCAATGACTTCATCTTCTGTTATATATTGTTTCTTCCTCTATCCAGCCACGGCGAGTCCAGCCCCCTGCAATCGAGACGTGACCAAATGGGACAAAATGTTTTCGATGCTGGAGAACAGTCAGATGAGGGAGAACATGTTGCTTCAGTATGCAGATGACATCATCAAGGTGGAGATGGGGTCACTGCGTGCAGAAATGCTCAGGTTGGTTGGACAAAGCGATCAGAAGGTCCGAGTAATTGCGGTCTCGAATGAGATGAAGTTAGTTTTCATGATAGTTGCACACGTTTAGCTAAGAAGGTGAATTGAGCAACTCAGTCACGATCTTAAGAGGTCCGGATTGAAACTCAAATGAAATTTAAAAATCAATTACCATAACCCTTAGTTCAGAGGTTTACGACACAGGTGATCAAAGTCTATAACCTTTAAGTGCAAATTCTAGTGTTGCTATCCTTGATCAATGGAGGTACTTAGGACTAGGGCTGCAACTAATGATTATTTTCACCATCAAATCATTATTTTCTCTATCAGTTGATTAATCATTATCCAAATGTATTCATTTTACCATCAAATATGACAAAGAAAACTAGCAAATATTCATATGTGAGAGGCTGGAGCCAGTGATTTCTTTGTGCTTTTCCCTTAAAAATTAGTGAGTTGAACGATTAATCTATTATCAAAATTGTTGCCAATTATTTTTCCGCCGATCGCCTAATTGATTACTCGACAAATCACTTCGGCTCAAATTAAGACCAATATCCTGAATTCATCCTGTTCCTTTAAATTTCAATGGTTTTATGAGTGAACTGGGAACCAAGATTGGTTTCACGCCAAATTCTGGTGTTAAATGAGCCTTGGTTGCTGAGGATTGTTGACTCAGTGGAAAATGTTCAAATTTCTTATATCGGTCCTTTTTTGTCAGGTTTGTAGCCCAGTATGGCGGCTCCTGTGGGGTTGCAGTGGAGACAACAGGAAGAAGGATGGCCATGCAGCTGGAGAGCCGCCTCAAAGATGCCCTGGATCGCATCAGAGCCATAGATCCCACTTCTGTTGCTTCTGGGAATTCTGTTGGGAATTCTAACCGCCTGGAGTCGATGATGCAGCAGCTCCTCTCCGCAGCACGGACACAAGCTACCCGACTGACCAAGCTGGAGACCAGCTGCTTACGCAGCCCAGGAGCTGGGATAGCGATGACTACAGAAGCTGAAGAAAAGGTCACAGCACAAAAGGTGGCTTTAGTTGGGGTGCTGACTGCACTGGAACAGACGAAGGTGGAGCTGGGGGAGGTGCTGAGGTCATTGGGGCAAAGATACCTACCCGCAGGTGAGATATCCATCTTCCCATCAGCAATCTGTCTGTCATTACCTGCTGCTCTCTGTTTCTTTGCATTTGGCTTCACCTTTCTCAACAGTGCCACCCAAATAACCTTCCACCTTCAATTATTTTTTACTGCGTTGACACATTCAGGTCATGCTTCAAGTAAAAGAATGAGAGCCCTCCCCCGCCGGGCCTTGCTTCTTAACGTCCAACAACTAATCACGCAGCTTGTGTTTGTCCCAAATACCTTTTCCACTTATTCTGTATGACTCCAGGCATGTTGTCCTCCTCAAGTAGCAACCTATCCTATTCCCTCACTAACATTAGTCTGAGTCGACACGGTCAAGTCAAACATGGTCACTTATTACCTCTTATTTCTGTTTCTTTAGCATTTATTTTAAACACATTTTAGTGAGTCATCACACAAGAAAAAAAAAACTCTGGGTCAAACTCTAAGCTCAGGAAGAGTGGGACTTCATCCATCAATCTAAACCATTGCCTTCAGCTATTTCCCTCATGATTTAAAGAGACTTTTAGATGTTGAAAGATAATAACGGAAGACAATAAATTCATGAAAAGATAAGGATGATACAGAACTCTTGCTGGACTGACTGTGAACACAAATTCTTTTCAGTTTCAAGACACCACAGCATATGGTTTCCATTAGCAGAGCTAGGCTACTACTCTGGTTTACTGTCCGTGCTTGAAAAACACTGACTAATACCAATGTAACTTTAAAGATTAAGTGACTAAGTTTGAATAAGTAAAGTTTAGTCCCATAAAGGCACCACTCATGTCAGTATACAACTTCATTTCCTAGAATTAATCAAATAAAAACAGCAAAAAAAGGACGTTATATTACTCATCTAATGCATGCACACACACCTTTACAGTCCAGAAATGTAAATCTGGCCTACATACAGACCATAGGGAGGTGTAATCGTTAGCCAGTCGCCACAAAAACCACACCAAAGCACCCTGGGAAAGCAGAACCAGATGGAAACCATCATGAATACACACACACACACACTCAGCATGTTCAAAATGTCTTTGTTCACCGTGATTTTTTGAGTGGCAGAAACCTGAGACAAATGAAACACTATTTGGTATCCAAGAGAGACCAAGAGAGAGACTAATGGAGATGAAAAATGATGACGATAAAACAATATAAGAGAGAGTTATGGATGAAAAGCAAGAGCTTTCTACATCGTGAATTAAATGTGTGTAATGTTTTCATACTGTACACACACACACACACACACACACACACACATACTCACTCAGTCCTGCTATACCTCTAACAGAGCTCATAAGCACAAAATGCATTTACATTGCTTAATGTACAATAATGGAGGATCAATTGCCCAGAAAGGCCTCGCTCAAATGGATACGTACAAATACCACACACAGTTTCTCTCTGTGTTTAACATACCAAAATACTAACCAACAGAAGTGCAGTGCAGTACATTACAAAGTGAGTTTGAAAGGGAGTGTTGTAGACTAAATATGTTTGAATGATTAAAAAGAGAGATGAATAGGGAACAGGATGAAATGAACCAGATGACCCAGGGAGGGAGGTGTGTGTGCTCTGGTGGGGCAGGACAAAAAAACTCCTATGATTTATGATCTTATCACCTGAACGTGACCTGAACTTTGACTGACTTCCATAACTAATACTGCCAACTGAATGTACCTGTTCAAAACAGCATACAGTGTGGTGGAGAGAGAGAGCAATAAATGGCTTTACAAGCATTTCAAATCCATTTTACGTAGATTACGCAGCAACATATTCCAATCAAATGTTGGCCGGCTCAAATCTTTCATCAAAGATTTGTTGTTAGTGGTGTAGTGCATACCTTTTTCTTTCATTTTACTTAGTGCATTTTATTTTTTATTGTCATTTTCTCTATAAAGATTTGTTTACATCTGTTTGGATCAACTGTGTTGTGTTTAAGGTGCCATATACGTAAAAGTTGATTTGACATTTGCAAGAATTACAGAGCAATGTATTGATACCTTTAAACTATTAGCCCTGAATGTGAGCCATATCTCTGAATATAAGGTTTAACTTACTAGTTCTGTTTTTTCACAATGTTGCTGTTGTTGGTCTCCGAACCCAGTTTGCTCATATGAAATATGACTTTTTACAACTTCTGTAACCACTAGGAAACATGGCTGGCTTTGTTTCAAATATTTTTAGGAAACTCAGCAACTGTTTAAAATTCACAAATATTGAGAATTATACTGAGAAGAATTTCTATTGAGCTGTCCGTAACCTGTAGCTATATTCCACAAATGATTCAAGTAAAATCATCAATACTGAAAAAACTGTCGCAATGAACACTAAACATGTCTTCTTCTTGTTTAGGTTGTGAGATGGCGCTCCTCAACCCCATGCGTTCTACTCAAATCTACACCTCCGTCAGACCTGAGAGACCTCTCTCCGTCTCCTCCTTCACCGTGTGCATGTGGGTGAAGCCGACCGCTGTTAGCAACAAAACCGTGCTGTTTTCCTACGGAACCCGCCGCAACCCATATGAAATCCAGCTGCTGCTCGGTCAGACCTCTGCGCTCTTCACCATCGGAGGAGAGGCTCACCTGGTGGAGGCACGAGGTGTGGTGAACGGAGGCAAATCAGAGTGGATCCACTTGTGCGGGGCTTGGGCGTCCGATCAGGGCCTGGCGTCCCTGTGGGCAGGTGGGAAAAAAGTGGCCTCCACACCCGGAGTGGCCGAGGGGCACGTCTTACCCAACGGAGGTTTCATCCTGCTGGGGCAGGAGAGGAACGGCTGCTGCACTTCGACCGCTCCATCTGGCAACATTGTGGAAGGGTACGATTCCAAGCTGGCGTTCGCTGGAAAGATGACAGGAGTGAACATGTGGGACAGAGTGCTGTCAGAGGACGAGATTTCCCAGCTGGCTTTGCGGGAGGGCAAGGGCTGCGAGCAGAGGGGGAACCTGGTGGCGTGGGGAGTGACGGAGATGGTGCCACATGGAGGCGCTCAGTTCATCAACTAACAGATTCCTTGAGGTGGAAATTTTTATCAGCACCGTCATCGTGAATATCATCAACATCGCAACTTTTTTTTTCAACTGCTTTTATCATATTTGTTCCTAAAGTTAAATATTTAGTTATTTTATTCATCATCTCCATCGCTATTATTATTATTATTATGAACATTAACGCTGCAATGACCTTTACTGGATATGTTTAAATGAGAGAAAGCCAATGCTGTGAGAGACTGAAGTGTATTTCTGTAACCTTTTGAGCTGAGGCCATAACACACACACACACACACACACACACACACACACACACACACACACACACCTACACTCACACTGATGTATATTCATCTTAGAAAACTTGTATTGTAGCAGGAGAAGTGCGGCATTTACCAAAGACTCGATTAGACTGCAGGAGAGACAAAGAGTCTATTGTTAAAGCGAACGGGTTCTGAGCCAGTAAAACAGAGCAATCAGCAGACAGACATGCAAGAGAGGAAAACAAGAGGTCACAGAAAATCACAAGAGATTATCTTGTGACTGTTGAATGATGCAGTTTTGAAACTAACTTCTCTCTTTCTATCTATATTTGTACATAAATAACTAGTGCAGTTAATCAGTTATCAATGCAAAACCTGTTAATATAATAAAATATTTTGTTTTCTACATTTGCAGTCTTGTAGGTACAATTATTAGAAGTTGGAGATTGACTGTCATCTATCCCCATTACAACTGAAAGCAGATGTGTTAATAATGTGTCGTCATGTGCAGTACAACAAATGTATATGTATGTATATTAGGGATGTCAGTAGAACCGATACTTCGGTACCAAGTCGATGCCAACATTTTAAAAAAGTGACGGTACTCTTTTTCTACAGTACCTAAGGTACCGTACGATGCCTGTAATGGTCGTTGGTAGGGATGTGACAGTGAGGAACATTTACCCCCGGTTAATAAACTTGGGACAACACCGGTTTTACCGATTACACCGCACATTTTACAAAAAAAGATGACGGTCAATATGTGCAGAGCGCTGACTGATCTTTACTGTCGAGTGGCGGTGTGTCTGGCCTCTTCGGTAGCGCTTTTGCTGCGGGGCTCCGTTGCTGGGGTCTACCTGGCGCCGCTGCTCCGTGCGCACCGGCTGTGACGGCTTCATCCACCTCGCGGCGATTACCTCATTAATGTTATGGTTCCCTTATAGCATTGGGATTAAACGTGAAATATTGCCAAATAAGTGCCTTTTCGCTTCGACAATAAATCCTCTGCCTCCTGCTCCTACGAGATGACGGACCTGATGCATTCATGGTCAGTATGTAGCGTCCGTCATCTGACTATCGATTGATAACATGCCGCTGATACGCCAAAATAAAATATGGGTCAATTCTTTTTATTTATTACTTAAAGGCTACATGCCTCTGTTTCTTGTAATGTTCAAATGTTTTTAAATAAAAGAGTATGTGTTGAATTACATGGGATTTATTGTTGTTGTTTGGTTTTTTTACCGCGGTATTGAATTTGGTATCGAGAATCGTGGAAATTCACTGGTATTGGTATCGACTACTAGATTTCTGGTACCGTGACATCCCTACTATATATATATATATATATATATATATATACGAAACACCTGTTGTACTTGCTTTCATCTCAAACATGGACAACCAGCAACTCTAGAAACAGCTTCAAATGAAATAATTTTAGCGACATATTATATCATTCTCTTAATTTAATTTAATTTGTGAAAGACTTTAAAGCATTTCCAAAAAATGTACTCATCAAAGTGTTTACATTCATATGAGTTATATAATTCCAGCTCTGCTCTGCTTTTTTTTTGTCAGTCGTCATTTAATTTTAGGTGTAATATTTGTGTGTGTTCTTTTGGATGACACATAAAAATCATAGGATTAAAAATCATAGGATTAAAACTGTTAGATTTTAATGTGGGATTGACATTGCTGTTGTTTTTTTAATTGATAAAAGAAACGGAGGACAACTTTGACACGCTCTAATCTTTGATGAACTAAGTTGTCTTGTATTATACTGTAAATTGCTTTTGTTGTTCTTGTGAAAAAGTGAAATCGAATGTATTTTGTACATAAATATATTTTTGCATAACATGACTGGATGAGTGGAGAGTGAGGTATGAATAAACATTTCAAATTATAATATATTCCCATGCTGGATAAGCAGTGTCAGTGTTTTTCTGTCATTTCAAAATCTTATCAAGACCATATTTGACCATTATAAGTCAGTTTATGGCTTATAGGTACACTCAATAAATAGACATTTTTCGACTTGCATTCGTTGCACACACTCCATGCGGGGCTCTGGCCTGCTCATTGGGAACAATTTGGGGTTCAGTGACATGCTCAAGGACACCAAACGTACAGTTAATGGACAATCCGCTCTACCATCCGAGCCCCAATACTCCCCCCATCCCGTATCCACAGGTGGGATTTTTCCTGCTCACAACTTTTCACCCTGTGACAGTCTGTTAACTCACTGTAATTTTTTTATTTTGCTTCTCAGGGGAGACTTTTGCTGAGTGCTTTGCTGACAGTTTTTGGAAGAGTTCGGTGTTTGCTTGTTTAAAGGCACTTTAATATGTACAGTACATACTGCAAAAATTACATTGCACCTACGCTGCTGAAATATTAATCAAAATGCATGTTTGACACTGACAACACATCTGCAACTGTATCTGAATTATATGAGCGCTAACATTTAAATTCTACTCATAAAGCTCACAGCAATATCAAGCTGAGTTTTATTGCTGACTTAGCATCGTCTGTTGATCCAAAGCTTCCAAGCGGTTCTCCAGAAAGCCGCAAGCAGTAACACCGGAGGCCAAGAAACTGCATTTCTCCATGACCTTTTCCTTATCATGATGTTACAATCTAGTATTGAGAAAGAATTGTTTTTGTTACATAACCCTTGGATTTACATTTATAATAAAAACATTTTGGGGGTTAAATCACTGGAACAGTACATTTGTCTCCATAAATAATGTAACAGGACAAAGTCCAAATTCTCAAAAGAGCAGTTGTTGAATCACAAAGATTATGAAATACGGTACATGCAATATAAATTCAAGACATATGCCATATCTCCTACATCTACAGTAAATACATCTACAACTGCAGACAAATAGCACACACGTTGTTTTGCAGCTCACACACATGCTTACAGTTTACTGAGGCCCATTCTGCTACGTGCCCATTAGTGAAATATAACAGGTTTCTCCTGCAGCTACAACCTCTGTTTAGTCTCCAACTGTGTCTGTATCTGTGACCTGTAATGAAATGGAAACGTCACCTTTCACACCGACTACCATCCAACCCACCCTACCTCGCAAAACGGCCCTCACTCTGTCTTCTCTTAACCTTACAAGCCGGAGTACAGTAAGTACACATGTTTCGCAGCAGGGGAGCCAGAAAAGACATATAACTTTGACAGATGACACATTCCAAACTGCAGTGTTACCTTAAGATCAGGTTTTACTTTGAGAGGGAAGGAACTCTTGGCTCTAAAATCCTTATGGGGCCAAAGCAATGCCATATGTGCCCGTGTGCAGGTACTGAGTGTGAGCGTGTGTGTGTGTGTGTGACATCTGATAATGGCTGAGTCCTTACTGTAGCAGGCTATAAAACTTTCACGCTATATCCTGCTCCTGGCTTCCCGTGACTAGTAAACACGCACACGCATCCTCATAAAGCCTGCTATACACTGAACTGACACATATAGGGACAGAAATACAGCGAAGTACAACATATAGCCGACACATTGCCTTCAGCAGAACACAGAGTAATGGATCAAATTAGTGAAAACCCGCATGTGGCGACCTCAGGCTTCAGTAACAAACTTACAGTGTAAACTCAAACACATGCACGGTCCATCTATCCTGCGAGCTCGTGTGACCAACTCATCACACCCCCATCGTCAACATCACCCGAACCCCATTACATCAGGCTCACTTCCTGAACAGAGGGGCTGCTGGGAAAAAGAGAGGCAATCTGTTATTGCTTCTACGAGCTACATGTGTGTGTGTGTGTGTGTGTGTGTGTGTGCACAGTTTGGCATGTGTTTATGTTGTGTTGTGTTTATGTTGTGGTTTCAGAGAGGAGGAGAGAAGTAGAGGCTTGTTAAAGAGGCAACATGTTCAGAGCGCAGTAGATGGGTCTCAGCGGTGGGTTGCAGTGGAGGGTCGGGGGGGGGGGTAATAATTTGAAACTGCCTAGGCTGCATTAAAAAGTGCCCAAGGAAACATAAATCTGAACTCGCTTTAATAATGCCCTCAAGCAAGCCTTGTTCACTTTCATCATTTCAGCATGTTTGTGTGTGTTATATACCAGCCCGTTCTCATTCCCAGAGCATCACATACCGACGCTTTGTCACGCCCCTCGGCGTGTGATACCAACGCACAAGCCACCCCTTTAGTGTCTGTTTGAGACGCACCGGTGTTTCAAGTGTAAACCCATCCACGTCAATATTAAAAGTGCTCCGGGACTTTTGGCGACGTGGTTTTTAAGGGTGGGACAAGAGGGGAGGTGGATGGGTCCAACAGACACAAGCCTTTCATCCAGGAGACAGCTGTTCCTGTCCCATGCCTTTCACTTAACAAACAGCTGTTCGTGTCCAGTGTTCACAACGTTAAGTTTCAATTTCACTTTACAACCGTAGTAATTTTACTTTACTGCGACCTTAGTAAGTGACGCCAGTATGTGTCCAGTTGGGATGAGAACAAGTTGTATATTCTAGCGCTAATACGGCCCACCATAAGTTCGTCTCCCGCTGTCAAGCTGGATCACAGCCGCTGTTGGAAGCTTTTTAGTGTGTATTTGCATATAACTTTATATCTCTCCCATCTTTTGCCTCCTCTTTCACCATTTATTTCTCTTTCTTCTCTCACGAACAAGGCCAGGTTTCACTGTGCGTTGGTGATATTATGTGATGACTTTGGGGAGTGCATAAAGAAATTTCCGGGTCAAAGTTCTGAAACAAACATTATGACTGTATCTCCCCCGAGCGGCTGACGAACAGGAATTTGATACGTGCATGTGGACTACGAAGTGTAAACGTTAAAATGAAACATATTAAAATGACACGCTGATACAACAAGTGAGGGGCTGTATTTGCTTCTCTATTAAACTGAGTTTGACTTTGGCGTAACACCGAATGCATAACCCATTACATTACTCAGATGGGACAGATGGAAAGGTGAAACAAATCAGAAACTACCACAATTGAGTGTAATAGCTTGTCAATGAAGTCAACTTGACACCAAGTTTAGCAACCAAAAATAATCCTTTTTAAGTTTTAATAATTTCTTAAAGGTGCCCTGTGGAGTTTTCTTGGAAACAAAAGAAACAATTTACATTCAATGTTTCTCTCCAAAACGAACTGTGTGTATCCCTGAGATCTAGCAAACAGGCAAATATATTTCTATTTATTTCCTTGTAAAACTTTGCAAAGCAGAATTTCTTTCAATATTTTCAAATCATGCATAATTTATTTACATTCATTTTTGCAAGCCTACAGTCTTATTCTTCCATGCCTTTGTTGGCACTTAGCTACACTTCTTTGCCATTACCATCACCAACAGTTGATCAGCATAATGTTGCGTGTGACAATCGTATAAACATTGCTCCATAGAGTCATTAGTGGTCAAATTCTTCACAGGGCAATATTCTCAAAAAAAGCTCCCAAGATGCACCATAAAAGAAACAACATTAGCTGATTTGATGTAATGACTTTGTTTTTCTGGAAAGAAGTTGTGGTGTTTCTTTCTTTAGAGTCAACATCTGCATCTTAATGCACCTCCGACTTCAACATTAAGCCGTGTTGACAGGCGCTTGTTTTCAACACAGTACCCGAATGAAAAACTAATCTGATTAGGCTCATATAGCTCCTCTAATCAGAAAAACACACCTGATTTCTGTTTTCCCACTGGCAGGGACCACTTGGTATCTCTATTTTCAGCCACAGTTTTATGAACCAAAGGTGTAAAGTGTCTTCCAACTATTTAACGCTCTAAGCCCAAACCCTGGCTAAACTCCACTTGTAAAATAAACCAGACAGCAGAGAGCTAAGCCGTTTCATGTGCCGAGCTGCTGGCAGAAATGGGCTCGGTGGGAGCATCACTGTAGTGGGCGCCTCACTCTGGTGCTGCTTGAGGTGATTAGCACCACGCGATAGTGTGTGCGTGTGTGTGTGTGTGTGTGTGTGTGTGTGTGTGTGTGTGTGTGTGTGTGTGTGCGTGTGTGTGTGTGGGTGTGTGTGGGTGCCTGTGTTTGTGAGATGTTAGTTCAGCATGTTGCCAAAAGTGTTGAATGGTTTGAAAAACACACCTGTACATGCAACATGTACACAGAGCCACAGAGAAAATCATGTTCACATAATGTGAACTAAATTATTTCTAGAGGAAGTAAACTGTTCTCTATTAACTGAACTGCTGTGTGGCGTCGTAATGATGGAGCATGTGTGTGTGTGTGTGTGTGTGTGTGTGTGTGTGTGTGTGTGTGTGTGTACAGGCCTGAGGGGTAAACAGATCTCCATCAGGCAGTGCTAACTACCGCTCTTTAGAAACCTACACCACACTAATGAGCTTGAAAAGCATCTGTGTTGAAAAAAAAGCAGGTTAAAAGGGCAGAAAAAACAGTTTCAGGGAATAGCTCCCTTCTCTGGCCAGACAATACTGATCAGATCAATGCCTGAAGACAAGTCCACCTTAAGAGGACAGTGCCCCACATGCTGTAACGAGATTCATATTATTTGGTCATTGGGAAAACACGTTTGTTTTTCTTCAATTGTTTGGAATTGAATTCCTCGTGGGGCAAAGCAATGAAAGCACTGAACCTGCGTTGTATGTTTTGATCAAAAAGTAAAATAAAGAAAATGGAACAATGTTATAAAAAAATGTAAATGTATCACACAGACAAAAACAAGGTAAACTGCACACCACTAAGCATCTGTTCTTTTCTCCCCATAATAACTACTTTTACGTATGAATTCAGGGAAAAGATGATTTCCAGTAACTGTTATTTATCATCATTATTATCCTCAATGAGCAGACAATCATAAAAACACTCACTACAGCTCATGATAGGGTAAAACAGTGGTTTACTACTATGACGACTGCAGTTTACAGTAGTAATTCATTTTTCCACTCCAGTAAGCCCATTGTTGCGGTCTGCTAACAGCCCTCACAGTAAGAGCATACAACTACTAAAGCCGTCAGCAACTAAAAAAACAACAACAACGCCTATAATAAAATCCTTCTAATGTTCATTCTTAAGCCGAGCTTCCCTGCAAAGCTCTTTCTGTGACTCGTCCTCCCTTTATAGTCTCTACAAAAAGGCACATGCCCACACACAGAAACACACATTTCCTTAAGTGTGTAAGAAGATCTGTATCTATCTGGGACAGCAGAAACTAAGGAGAGGAGAGGAATTGCATTGCATAGCATAGCATTTGATTTTAAAGGGTAAAATTCATTCACTTCTAGTAGGGTATGGCAGCATGATTTGTTTATATGTGCATACAGCATCTTTTTCTGCATATGAACATGTGCATGCATGTCCTACCTCCCAGCACACTGAGTGTTATGGCCTCCGTGTGTTCAGCCAGCAGATCAGCCTTGGCGATAGCAGCCAGGGAGAGATAACTGGACATGTTCCTGCTCAGCTCCTTGTTCCCTCTCTGCAGGAAACGCACCGCTACTGGGACGGCCAGCACCATGACCGAAGGACAGCTGTAGTTCTGAGGGGACAAAAGAAGGGAGGAGGTTGAGAAAACAGCAACCATCATATATTCAGGGAATGGAAGGAAACACAGGGGTCTTATTTAGGGTATTACCAAACAATTAACATCATTTTTTCTACTTGATAAAGATCCAGCTCTCTCTCTTCAGGGTTTGCGCTTCTGCGGCGCTTTCGTTCCTGATGTGAACCCGCTGTTAGTCGACTAATCAGTTATTTTGGTCTTAGTCGACTAAGATTTCCTTAGTGGATTAGTCGTTTTTATGCTTTTTGTTCATGCTGAATGACTTCTTTCTATGAAACGTATGAGCACATCTCTGGTAAACAAAAGATTTAAAGTGGTGCTTTTTGTGGAGAAACTCAGTTTTACAGATTTGTCGATCAAATCAACCAATTGAGTGTTAGTCGACTAAGAATTTCTTTGGTTGAGTTAACACTCAATACACCAGACAGTATAACCAACATATCCTCACTGCTGTGATCTATGCATCAAATAGATTTTTTAGTCATCTCAGACAAAAAGCAGCAGCTACGAGTAGCACTCTCCTCAGTGAGTGGCAGAAATATTAAAGCAGGCTTTAAGACATAATTAACTCGCTCACATTTACCATGTGATTCAGGAGGGATGGGAGGTGTGTTGTATTTGAGGATGCAGACACGTGCATAAGTTTGTCCCTGTGAACATGTTGAGAAGGAAGAATGAGGAAAGAGATTTGAAATGCACTAGCACCCTCAACAGGACAGACTGATACCAAGTCTGTTTGAACATGCACATGTTTGTGATTGTGTGTGTGATGGAGAGAGAGAGTCCCTCTGCTTTTAAGCCTTCTAGCTATGGATGTCTGATGGGGAAAGTAGGCAAGATTTAGATTTACATTTTTAAGACCCTCAGCAGTGATTACATAAATTAGATTTGCTCCTTTGGATATGTTTCATGATGCATCATTAATCTGCGATAGTCACTGCACCCCTTGGATGTTATAATTTATCCTCATGTACCCACTTTCAAATTTCCTCATCTACTTCAGAATAGAATACCTTTCAAGCTGATGTTCACTGCTGTTGATATTTTAGAGTCTTTATCTCTCTGTGTCTGTCACACCTCTATTCCACCACTAGATGGCAGCGCAGACAATGGATCCACAAAAATGTCATTCAGTCAGGAGAATCCATCAAATCAATCTATCAAACTACATTACATTACATTCATTTGACGGTCCTAATTTTAATCTAAACATACAGTACATTTTTTTTTTTTTATTTCTCCTTATGTATGGATGTACAGATTTATTTATCCGTCTCGTCTCTCTCTCTTTCATCTTATTAGGGAAAGTCAAGCACAGCACAAATCAAGCAGCCCATATATATAAATAAAAACACTGTAGAGGCCATCATAATCCAGATTATTATTATATTATGTGTGCATGTGTTGCGCACAAGCAGTGAGCTAATGAAAACCTTTCTTCCTGCAGTCTGTTGCTTACTTTTTGCTCCTCTCTGTGGGAGTTTTAGTGGAAGGGTAAGAAGAGTGTTTGCGCATCTGTAGATTCAAAATGACAGGAAGACAAAGAGAGTAGAGGAGATCAGAGAAGAGTTAAAGATAGTCAGAGGGTATAATAATAAGTGAGACACGGAAAATAAGTAGAGTTAAGACATCAGAGCCTGGAGCTGCTGTCAGAGCTGTCAGAACTTTTAGTGTCACCTCTACATGTGTGTGTGTGTGCGCATGCCATTCCTCAAGAACCAGTCTCATTACGATGGTATTAAGCACATTCCCAAAGGAAACGGAGGGGGAGAGAGTGAAGGTGAGAGAGAGAGGGAGAGAGGGAGAGAGGGAGAGAGAGAGAGGGTCCCTCTGCTCTTAAGCCCTTAGCTGCAGAGGCCTGATGGTGAAAGTAGGCAAGATTAAGATTTACATTTTAGAAGACCCTCTGCAGTGATTATATCAATTTGCTCTTAAAGCAAAAAACGTTTGGATACGTTGCATGATGGATGTTATAATTTATACTAATACTAGTGTGCCCACTTTCCCTCAACCGTCTTCATCTACTTTTACTTCAGAAAACACGGAATACCTTTCAGCCTGATGTCTGCTGTTTTACAGGAGATAGTTGTAGCTTATGAATCGCCTGTTAGCTGCAGCATAAAGTAGAACTAGAACTATCGCCTAGCGGTTATGCGCCTCCGCCAATCAGTCAAGTTGCAGTTTACATCCATGTCTGTCTAAAATGTCATCACTTTGTTATTTCATCCTATTAAACATTTGTGTGAATTTGTCATAATTAATAAAAAACACGTGTTTTGTGAGGTCACAGTGACCTTCACCTTTGACAACCAAAATCTACTCAATTCATCCTTGAGTCCAAGTGGATTTTTTTTTTGCCAAATCTTAAGAAATTCCCTCCAGGCGTTCCGGAGATATCGAGTTCACAAGAATGGACCGGACGGACATGAGGTCACAGTGACATTGACCTTTGACCACCAAAATCGAATCAGTTCATCCTTGAGTCTAATTGGTGCCAATTTGAAAAAAATAATGCCTCTGGCTACAGCGCGGAGGCCAGGACAGAAAAGAAGAAAAATAATGTTTCGCTGCTTAAATTTTGATTATTTTTATAACATTTCCTTAATCATTGTGTTTTTCCTCTGAGTTATTGGATAGCTTTACCTCATCAGGCCTTTAACTAACAGTTTTACAGATTAAACTAAGTGAGAGGTTTTAGAGCTCATAGACATCTTCAACCTGTGACAAGGGGTGGATCAATAGTGGTGTCTTGGTAGGCAGGTATACTCTGACTTCTATCAGAACATATGATAAGCTTATACATTTGTATACACTGTTATAGATTATACTACCCACCAGTATATAAAATAGTTCACATTAGATCCACCTCGGCCAACTACAACAGCAAAATGCTAAGTACACGTTAATGCATCAGTAATAATAATCCAACAATATCATAAATAACTGACTAGTATAACTCACCGAGATTCCATGTTGATGCATTATGAACGCTATTATTATTATTATTATTATAGGCTTATTTTAAGTAAGTTTTGCTATTAAAACAATTTCAATGCAGAACTTTTACTTGAAATGGAGTATATATACTGCAATATTTATATTTTTACTTAAGTAAAAGATCTGAATACTTCCTCCTTCAACACACACCCATGTCTCATCGTCTCCTTATGGAGCTGTCTCTACCTCTAGTTTGTTTTCAGGATCACAATTGTCAGACAGACAGACATTGCTGACAAAGTTAAACAATGTGCCTTGGTATGTGCGTTTCATATTTGTAGTTGTGTGTGCCAGATTAACTAACTAACTCCAACCTTGCTCAGCAAGATGTTCGCTGATGCATATCTGTTGTCACTTTTACCGCCAAATCCTTTTTTTCCCATACAGACCAAAATTCTGCATGACAAATTTAGTAATGAAGTATTACATTAAACGGAGTGCAATTGTGGATATCACATTTTAAAATGCATTGGCTGTTGTATTAATCACACTTGTGCCACACTTGAGGCAGTGTGGATTTTTTTACAGGAATGTGTAAAGGTATGTACTGTATGTGCCGTTTGTGCTTCTCAAGAAAACAAATAGAGAAGTATTTCTCAACACTACAAAGCAACGTCTGGTGTGTGTGTGTGTGCGTGTGTGTGTGTACCTGCAGGATACAGCTGGTGATGTCGGAGGCTATCTTGGTATGCGGCGTGTCCTCTGTGTTTTCACCTTGCGGGGTGAGGTTATGCTCAAGACACGACTCCCAAAGCCCCACCAGCGCCGTGCTGTGTTGCTCGATGGAGCCCGTCTCCCTTATGGCCGTGGTGATGCGCGTTATGCAAATCTCCACCACTGCCTGGTCATTGTCATTGGTCAAATAGTCCTGTCAGCCAGCAGACGGTAAAAGGACACAAAATTAAGCATACAGTGATAAATGAAGGACAAAAAGATGAATTATGGATCAGAACATGAATAATTATTCAATCTAACATTAGCCCTGTAATATTTTGAATAAATATCATCTATGTTGGTTCTGCCTACTGACCTGTGAGCAGGAGATGGCCTTGATCTGGTCCAGAGCCTGAGACAGACAGGCTTCGATCTCTGTGTCCTCCAGAGAAAACAGATCGCCCGCTCTGGACAGATCCCTCTGCCCCAGCACCTGGCTGAACAGCTGGTGCATCCTGGTCTTGGTTTAGGACTCCTTTCAGACCAGTTTGGGACTGGTAATGCCCAGTTTAAGAACCCTTAATTGAGTGTGAATATATCCCTGACATAATGATCAAGGAAAGCAAACTTTTGAATAAAGTTTTCCTCTTGGTTTTAGGGGACCGTTTAGAGAATGTACAATGTCCTCTGCATAAATGACAAATTTTCAAGCACTATTTTAGGCATTCTCGGGGGAACTGTTAATGCACTCTAATTGGTAAAATAACTACAAGGAGTAAAAGAGAACATTACTAATATTTCAGAAATTGCATGATTTGTTTTGGGGGGGAATCCTCTTCAGTACAGTCCAGGATCAGGTAGGTTGGACAAGAGTTTGGCCTGACGTTTTTCTGGGCCTGCCTGAGGCCTGTTACCATGGAGACAAGGCATATTCTGGAGAAGGCAGTCTTTCTACAGCGGAGTCCTGAAGGAGAGAGGAGGGAAAGAGAGGGAGAGGAAGATTCAATTAATTAAAGAGAACTAAATGCTGGGATAATCATTGTGTATACAAATATTAATATTCTGGCAAGAAATAGATTGAGCAGCTGAGAATGAGAAAATCTATTTCAAGCCAGTAAGAGAAGCTGTAGAGGATTAATTAGGGATTTTTCAGTGATTTCTGGTCTCAAGAAACAGACTATGACAACTTGGACAACCAAGAAACAGACTGATAAAAGTGGAAGCAAGTCAATATTTAAGAAGTAGTCGTTAACAAATTAGGAAATATGTTTATATACCTTCTTCCCAAGAGTTATACCTCTTTCACACCAATGGCCAGGGTCGGGCCAGGGTTACCTGACCCATGTTCAACCCTCCTTTTGTCAATTCAAACCAGTTAATCCCTGGTCATGACAATTCAGATACGAACTGGGTCACAACCCGGGAGCAATGCATACCAAATTAGCTCAGGTGCTGGAAATGGGGTTTACATGTCTAGAGGATTACAGAGAGGGTAGTAAAATGAAATAAAATGAGTTTATATTTCATGAAGTTTGCAAATTATATTGATAATGTAATGAACTAGGACTGGGTTTGGTACTTTATAACAGATGGAACATCTTTTTCCAGTTTATTTGGAAAATTAAAAAAGTAAAAAAAAAAAAAAAAAGAAGGGTAACGTTACAAATAGAAAATGTGCAAACATGCTTAAAAACAGATGTGCTCACAGCTGGCTGTACAGTGAGGAGGTCAGCTTACACAATGTGTTTCTGTTTCTGTGTGCAGCGGTTGCCTCTCTCATTAAGCAGCCTTGTTATGTTCGTATATTGTTAAACTATGCAATCGTCCCTCACCGTCCTGGTTGCTAAATTAATCACCACGGACGGCCAAGAGCTCATCACACCTCAGTCTTGCCACATATCCATGTTGTTCAAATCATACTTCAAATCATCCCTCGTTCACCTCCAATGTATCTGAAAACATTCCTGCTGTCGTCCTACCGTTTTATTGAGCTACCTGTGATAATTGCGTCCTGACTGCACGCCCCCATTTGCAGCCAAATAAATTATCCTGCCGCGGTTGTTAGCGACCCTGGTGCATGCCGTTAACGTGGGCGCCATATTGGACAGGGCAAGACTGGCCTGTAACCCTATTCGGGTGAATGGGGTGCTGCCGTTTTTCTGGATAAAAAGCACCATAACGTCTACATTTCTCAACTGATTTCAATGACTCATTATTATATTCAAGGGTTTATGACCTACGTGGAGCAGAAAAATAAAGTTTGGTCTCCAGTTACTTAGAATCGCAATAGTTAAAGGGACTGTTTGTAGGAATCAGAAATGCTTGTTAACAGCGACACTTGTGAACTGTTCAACAACAATGTAAAAAGTATATTAAAAATAGCTGCTCAAGCACACCTATTACTGTCCTTCTCCCTCGTCCGTCCCTTCTACAACTTTCTGTTTTCCTCTTTTTACAGGTGTAGCAAGTGTAAGTTAATGTGTGAATGATGTGAACTAGATGACTCCTTGGTAATGTGTGACATATCTGCTGCAAAATCATACATACCTACGGAAATGCACAAACACACACATGCATGCATGCACTCTGGGAATGTGTGACTACAGCTTCGATTTTACAGAGGTGTTTGCTTAAACTGTGCAGCCTCAGTGACATTTTGGGCGACCGTCTGTGGGTGAAGTTATGTTGTTTAGTCCAATGCACATTCTACACTGTGGTGGGTTCAAAATTAAGCATATGAGCCGTGTCGCCTAAAAAGGCCAAAACAGTATTTAATCTTCAACATGTTAAAGGTTTTGAATGTATTCAACCAATGTATTATTCGTTATATTCTTGATATGCTTTTTCTGTATTCATTATGATACAATATAATAGTTCATAATGACAGAATGGTTCAGTGAGAATAAACAGTGCTCTGCCTTAAAGTATTATGAATGGAGTCAGAGTTGTGGGAATTCAAAGGCACTATGTTAACCATTATCGCTGTTTCTGTGAACCTCAATTAAACATTAAACACGGCACCAGAAGGGCGGAGGGGAGTTTTACACACACACGCACACACACATACAAACACATACATGCACAATCTATGTATGCTTGTTTCTAAAAGTGTGTCATATCTCTGGTTTCACACAATGAAAAATATGTCCTCCCACATAAAAACACACACACTGCATGTTCTTTATAGAAATATTTAGCAAGTAGGAAACACACACATTCTTCAAAGCAAGCCACCCAGTCTGTCTGCTGCCTCCGTTCACAGGATGAGCAGCTAAGCATATGTATCTGTGTCATTGTCTACTTGCTACGCCCGCTTTTCTCTACGATCAGACGTCATCTCGTCCTCACACCATCTATTTCTCTGAAAGTCACATTGGAGCGAGCCCAAGCAAGCTAGACCAAAAGGAAGGCACAAAGCGGAGACCGTCGTCTCTCCTGCCAAGCCGGTGACGGCCATGGAAACCCGCCCATTGCCAGGATACCACATCAGGAATTCTTATTGGTCCGAGCCAGGCTGCTGGGGACCAAAACAACAAAACGACCATAAACACAGAGCGGAGCGATTTATCTGTCACACACAGACAGAGTCACACACACACACACACAGACACACACACACACACACACACACACACACACCTATTATCCTTGTTGTGCAGAGCAACAATCAGAGCTATTTCTGTGCATGGTTGGAGGTACAGCGTGTGTGTGTGTGTGTGTGTGTGTGTATGTATGTGTGTGTGTGTGAGTTGGAGGGGCATCAATTACCTGCAACATGTTTTATACATATACTGCATACAGAAAGACAGAAGATATAGAGGCAGGGGGAGACAGATGGAGAGGATCAGAGAGAGACAACAGAGAAAAAAAACAAGACAGCAGGGGAAAAGGAGGAATGAGAGTTGGACACACACACTCAGAGTGAAAGAGAAAGGCACAGAGGAGCTGACAGAGAACCAGAGGTGGATAATGTTTCGCTGTCCTGAATTCCCTGTGTAACCTGCACACAACTCGCATACTGAGCTCCCATTATTCTACCTGATAGCCTCACAAAAACTCTCATACACACACAAAAACAGCACATGCCATCCTCTCTCTCTCTCTCTCTCTCTCCTCACTAGTGTTTATTTACCGTATCCTTTCCGGCTCTCACTATGTCACACAGCCCGCCTGAGTGACTGAGCGCCAGTGTGGGTGTACGTATATGTGTCCATGCATGTGTGTAAAAGCAGAGGAAAAAATGGGCCTGAGGAATTTCAGTTCTTAAACAATCAGCTAGTTACTATTAATCACCCAGCTACGGCTCAGCAAGCTCAGGAATGCAGCCTTTAAACACACACACACATACACAGTAAAAGACAGTTGCCTGTTTCCACCTGTATTTCCTGATACATACTTAAATGTAAATGCTTTGCAATTAACTGAGCAGCACATTTAAGTTTTTATTTTTCTTCTTCGTATGTTGTCTGCAGATATGCAAATTCTTCCTGAATGTAAAGCGCTAGCAGGTTGCAGGAGAGCAGAGAGTGGGCCACTGGGTGAGGGGTGTCAGGGGGGTGCGTGCTGCTGGGGGGGCGATGAGAGGGTTAGGGGCTATGTGAGGACAATGTGACCGAAGGGCCTCTCTACTCTCTCTCTCTCTTTCCTCCACCACTGCCACTACTGTCTTCACTCAGCGCTCCGAGAGAGTGAGAGAGAAAACACTGGCTCTTTTGTATGACCTATAAGACAGACCTCCCTCCCCCCCCGTCTCCCCCGTCTCTCTCTCTCTCTCTCTCTCTCTCTCTCTGCTCAGTCGGCCCTGTCCTTCTGTGTAATGTGCACCTGCTCGGCCTGCAAGACATCACACACACACACACACACACACACACACACACACACACACACACACACACACACACACACACACACACACACACACACACACACACACACACACACACACACACACACACACACACACACACACACACACACACACACACACACACACACACACACACACACACACACACACACACTCAGTATACAAATACTTCAGAAAGGAGCTGAGTGAAAGAGAGAGACCGGAGAAAAAAGCCCTGCATTCCACAGTTTTCTCTACATTACTGCTTCATATGTTTCTTCCAGTCTTTATTTATGCACATAATTATTTATCAGTAAGGGGGAATAAGAAGGAGGAGTGGGTTTGGAGTAGAGGCAGTCTGAACGCTGTCGGAAAGCTGCTTTTCAAAAAGACATTTGAAGTTCGTCATCTCACACACCATTAATACAAAGATAAGGATACCCATCTGGCCATCATTTTGCAGTCATTCAAATCTTGGCTATTCGATAGACTGTCTCTCCTAAAATTGGAGAAAATTGAATTTACACTGAGAAGTTCCTGCGATAGATTTTACTCTCAATTTGGATCTAGGATAATATTGTTGCAAAACTACGTAAAATACCAGTCCCTTTTGTAATTGTACTGTTGTACTATACCTTTTGTGCCAATACAGATCTGAACATTTTGCAGCCAGGAACCGTTTGACCAGACATCCTCTGGACTTTCACTGATTATGTTTGCTCTTATTGGAGCTACAGGGTTTGATAATGTATTTACTCTAAAGATGGCATATTAACTTTGCAAATCAATGTTTGTTTTGTTCCTTTCTGATAATACCCAAACAAGAAGCATGTGTTTTACAATTGCACTTCTTCATAAGTGGATACAGAATTACGTGCAGAATCCCCTTCACAAGTCAAACATTTGTGGCACTTGTTGCTGGGTGTCGGGAAAGTTGCTGGGTATCCTGAGAAATGAGGCCTACTTAGTTCATCTAAAAGCATGAGCCAGTGTGTGCAGTGAAACTTTCTTATGACTTCTCCATTAAAAGTACACATGAATAAAAAGTGCACAGGGAAATAGCCACAGTGACACATAAACGTGGACAAGCCCATTTGATCTGATGAATATTTCTATTGTCAATTAATCTGCCTATTATTTTCTCAGTCAATTGATTGCTTGTTTGGGCTATAAAATGTCAGAAAATAGTGAAAATGACCTGCCACAAATTCTTCAAGCTGAAAGTAATGTTTGGTTTTGTTCAAACAAAAGTCCAAACCCCAAATATATTCAGTGTACTTTGATATAAAAAACATAGAAAACCAGCAAATCTTCATATTGGAAGAGATTGAACCAGAGAATATTTGTTGTTTTTGCTTGAAAAATAACTTAATTAACATTAACTAACAATTACTTACTTATGATCGAAATAGTCGCAGGTCATATTTCTGTCAATCAACTGCTCGACCAATCATTGATCGTCTCTAATCTGATCATTTATCTCGTGGTTTGAGTGCAGCCTTGAAAAACCCGTTTAGCATCCCAGTCCACTATCATGTCGCAAAATTAGTAGCTGTGTTCTGACAACAACTAAAATGTATCATCATCTTTAATGCCAAAAGGCCTCCATACATCAAACAGTCAAAATATGCCGTACTGTATCTCCTGACATATCTTTTCGGTCACATCCTGCAGCAGAAACCCATTGTCCATACTAATGGTATGATAAAAGGCTGTTTATGATGGTAGTTATCCCCTATAACTGGGCCAATCAGTTATGTAAGTGATGCCATGAATCTCATGAATAAGTCACAAAGAAGCGATTCCCTCAGGACTTCTCTGGAAATAGGTCCACGCTGCCGCAGAGAACTCAGTTAAGACTTCTTAAAACGTATACCCCCTCGAGGTTTAGCATAGGAACATAATGTATGAGTGTGCTGTATTATATGTGCATATGTGTGTGTGGGACAAAGGGAAGGTTCTCCATTATTTATGCCCTGCGGTTATGCAGCTGAGGAACAACGATTGGGAATTACACTATGATGACAGGAGCTGGAGAAAATAGCTACTGTAAAAACACACTGAGGCCACTGAGAGATAAAGAAAGACAGAATGGGAAATATGGAGAGACGGGGAGTGAAAACAGAGGCTGAGCATGATGGGAAATGTCTCACTTTCTCTCTTGAGAGCGGTCACTGTGGACCTGATAAGAGAAAGCAGAACCAGACCATAGGAACACTTAATGTGACACTTATGGATGTCACACTGCTGCCTACTGCAGAAAGAGCAGATACGTTATGAATACCAAAGAGGTAAGTTCAATGGGCACATCTTGAAGGACTAATCAATGTATTCTATTACTGAGTAGTGCTATTACTGAAATGCTACAGTATGAGAATCAGACATAAACTATAGAGGATTTCTTTATAAACTCTCAGCTTTAACCCAGATTGGTCACACGAGACCCACCGTGCTGGATTCCAAGGTGAAATTAAGTTGAGACCCAGACAGGGAAAGAAAATATCAAAAAGAACATCCCCTTCTAATAGAAGATCCCTACAGACTGATTTGAATTGGCTTCACTGTGTTTGTGTGTGTGAGTCTCTGCAGGCAGAACTGTGTCAAATGGCGTTGAATCCAACCCAAAGTGTGGAGTCGCTCTCAAGTTTTGGCTCTGCTGCGCTGCGAGACCGCTGAGAGGATTTCCACAGCAGAGAGGAGAAGTGCTGGCTGGAGCAGTGCATTACCGCCACACTCAGCCAACTAACATACACGCACATTTTCTAAACCATTCATTATTCATCACTCCCGGCTGCCTTCAGCAGCAGCCCAAACTCAGAGGCTCGCCCCGAGAGCTGAACGGAAGCAGATTCTGGTTTAAAGGAAGAAATTCACTGCATCAAATATTAGGGCCTCGTTCTTAATAGTGAGCCGCGTTCACATATCCTCAATGCATGTTTAATATGTTTCTAAGTTTAGAACTCTTCTCATAGCTTGCATCCTGCTGCACATTATTTAGATTTCCTGCTTCCTGAGTGAGTAGATTGAACGGGTGATTCAGCCTATGATGCATTACAGCCTTCACTTGCTACGTGCTGCATATCCTGGGGAACATTGTCCTAATACATCAAGTTGTTTCCTAAAAATATACACGGTGCCTCATTTTCTCTGTAGCTGGAAATCACCTAAATGCCATCATCAGCACAAGGAAATGTCAAGATGACTCCACATAAACCCAGTTCAGTCATCCTCTAATTAGAAACCTGAGTGTGTCCTCATTCCTACATAACATATGTAAGTTTTGTGAAACCAAGTCACAGGATGAACCAAATTAAAGACTTGCAAAGTGTATGACTATAATAGGGCTGTCCCGAATACCATTTTTGCCCTTTGAAGCTTTGGTGAGAAATATTCGAAGCTATTTGGAGCTTCGCAGAGTGGAGCGGCGCGGCAGGCTGACATGTTCTTCTGTCTGTCTGTCTGGCTCCATCTTCCCCGTTTCAGTGCCCGGGACAGAACTGCTGACGCACTACTGTAAACACACGCACCTCAACACACAACAAACAGTGATATCCGTCTGAGAATAACTAATAATAATTAATGTTGAATAATGAATAATGTTGTGGGATTATTCCTTATTTTATTAGGTATTTTAGGAATTATACATTATTATTAAGGGGACTGTTTGTAAGAATCAGAAATGCTTGTTAACAGCGACACCTGTGGCCGTTAAGTCAACAAAAGTCAGCGTCGGGCTCGCGCTTGTGCTCGCTCTACATAGACATGAACGAGCATCGCTCAAAACAGTGAGGCGACACACGTCAGCTAAAAATATCATTCTATATTTCAAATGCTTGGCCGTAATGTTAGCTGACCAGACGAAGGTCTCTCCATGAATCAATGCTGATCCTCGTGTTGGCTTTTCCTGCCTCAGTCTCCTGACCGCATCCGGAACAGGGGAGACACTGGAGTTTTGGTCGGGGACGATAACGTTTCCCGCTGCGGAGCCCCATCACTTCAAAAGACACGGGAAATCTGTTGGTCTGGAGGAGCTGCAGCAGTTATTTCTGCACAAACGTCCACTGTACATTCACTAGATATTCTCAGAGCTAAACTACCTCTCCTGCAGTGGGTGGTGTGCGCGCATGCATGTGAGGTGGAGCGAGCTGAGTGAAGGCAGGCAGGCAGAGGAGCAGAGTACAGCAGAGACTCCGGTCCTGGAGACTAAAGCTACGGTCTCCCACGCGTCCTCTGAACGCGGCCAACACTGTTTTGCAAGACGGGCTTCACTAGATATAACTTTGCGGTTTTGGTGCTTCCGTGTAGTTTGTGTTGGAGTCTAAGTCTGAACAGCGTAGCCACACACGAGCGCGAATGGGACACCGACCCGGATTCATTTATACGTGTAAGAAGTTACAAACAATCCCTTTAAAATAGATTTTCTTTTCTTTTTTTTTTTTTTAAACAAAGCATTTGAATACTGATTCGGAGGTCGAATACCATGGCAGCGGTCGAAGCTTCAAATCATTCGGGTCAGCCCTAGAATATATATGCTCTAAATGACAAAATAAATTATAATAATATTTGATTTGATCAATGCAGTCTGGAGAGAAGCAAGTGAACAAATATGAGCTTGAGTGGGCGTCCATGTATTTGTCTTTCCCTGGCAGCCTCCACCTACAACAACATGACGGATTTGGAAGAAAGGAAAATGAATGAAAACATGAATGAATGAATGGATCGCCGGCTGCTATTTGAATGGAGTAGACATCAGTTTTGTATATACAGTGAATTCCTTTCACAATGTCGGTGAAAAGGGATTTAAAATCCCTTTTTTATAGAAATAATGCATGAAAATAAACAGGACATTCCTTCCTGGGACATCAACATATGTCTGTCTGAGAAAAGTCTCTGACCTTGAGGAATCCCCCCCTCCCTCCCTCCCTCCCTCTGTATTCAAACACACACAGACACACACACACACACAGACACACACACACACACACACACACACACACACACACACACACACACACACACACACACACACACACACACACACACACACACACACACACACACACACACACACACACACACACACACACACACGCTTGGAGCAACAGTAGATTTTGACTTGGACAGAAGAAATGCACAGACTAAATGTGAGTAATGCGACTGAACTTGCCTTTCAAGCTTTCTGAGAGCACATTCCTCTGTATTTACACTGAAACACTCAGAGACTGAGAGTGAGAGACACACACACACACACACACACACACACAGTGAGAGAGAGAAAGAGAGAAAGAGAGAGAGAGAGAGAGAGAGAGAGAGAGAGAGAGAGAGAGAGAGAGAGAGACACACACACACACACACACACACACACAGAGAGAGAGAGAGAGAGAGAGAGGGAGAGGGAGGAAAGACTACATGGAAGTAAAGCAGGTGTAAAATAACTACTCTTGGATACCAAAATGTTCTAGCAAAAGCTAAGAAATGTCTATATTGCATTCACTTGCCTGTGACAACAACCCACCAAAAACACCTCTCCAATCCACCTGCCTGCTCCCCTCCCTGTGTATTCATATTAACATTTCATTTCACAAGTAAAAATGAATTTGATGCACGATCCGGAGAAACTGTGGCACACATCGGTGCTTCTTTGACTAAACCATTTCACCTCATCCAGTCAACTTTCCAGACATCAGTGTATGTATGGTGGCATTCATGCCTTCAGCCAGGCGACGCGTCTCTCTGTCTCTATAATGACTGAATGCCATGCAACAAGAAAACAAAAAAAAGACACAAAAGCCTGATTCAATACCTAACAGCTATATAACAGCGTCGGACATGCTTACCTGCTCCGTGCAGGACGAGGACGCACGGTCGGTGAATGCAGCGCTTCGTTCAGTATACCTCCAAACCTCGGTCCGAAGCGGGCACATAGCAACACAAATTATTACCCCTGCACAGCTTCAAGTTCCCCCACAGAGCAGAGCAGAGCAGAGCAGAGAACACATCATCACATTCATCCTCAGACAACCAGTGGAAAGCGCGCCATCGTGCGGCCAATGAGAGCGCACCTGTGGAGCAACAGGTGGATGGAGGGAGGTGACAGGTTGGTTGGGGTGCTGCCTTCAAGTGCTCTCTGGAAATATAGTAAGTAAGCCTACCGTGACCTTTCTTTGTGACCTTTCTAAGTAGCTCTACTGGATTTTCTTCAGCTGGTTACACACATTTATCAGGCGCTACTGCAAATTAAGTCACATGCTTTTAGTTGTAAGGCTTTTATTAAATAAATCTGTAATTAGGACTACATTCAAAGACAGCATCAATTCACTAAAGACTTCACTAAAGACAAAAACCTCACGCCACAAAATACCTATTATCTATGTACATTGCACATTATTTTTTATTCTTGAAATGTATTTATTTTTATTCTATTTGTGAAACTTTGCACATCCGGAGCCACAGGCGGCTCTTTAGCTCCTCTCCAGTGGCTCCCTGTGGATTTTTAAAAATGGAAATGAATAACTGTTTTTTGTTTACATTTTTATTTGTATTTATCATTGTTGTAGGTCTAATGTACGACGGTACTACGGAGTATTAGGGCCACATTGAGGGGAAAAAAAATAATCTGAGATTTCGAGAATAAAGTCATAATATTATGATAATAAAGTCATAAGTTTAAGAGAAAAAAAAGTCGTAGTATTATGAGAATAAATTCATAATATTATAAAGTAGTAATTTTACGTGTTATTTTTCTTTTTCTTGTAAAGTTCTGACTTTAGTCTCGTAATGTTACTACTTTTTTCTTGTAATATGACTTAATTCTGGAAAATCTCCGATTTTTTTCCCTCAATGTGGCCTTAATACTCCGTCGTACATTTGCACTTTGGCCCTCACTGCAATAGGCTATCTTTAAATATTTTTATTGTAATTTATTTTCTATTCTATATTTATGTGTCTTGTCTATGCACCAATACACCAAAGCAAATTCCTTGATTGTGTAAATCTACTTGGCAATAAACCAGATTCTACTTCACATGCTTTTAGTTTCTGTAAGTTTTCAGTGGCAGCAGTTCTATTCAAATAAATCAAACCTTTTGTTACAGGATTGCTCATGTATTCACAAACTAATTCTTTATTATGATTATTATTCAGGGAGTTTACAAGGAGCCTTTAAAGGCAAAATGGTACCACCACAGAGGGGACTGAGAGAGAGAGAGAGAGAGAGAGAGAGAGAGAGAGGTAGATGAGGCCTAATGGCCTCATGGCTGCATTCTAGACCAAAGTTATCTTTAATCCCTTTTTCCAACTCAGACATGCTGTTTTGATGTTTGCTTGAGTGCCATAATGAGTCTGGCAGGAACTACTTATATGGATGGGGTGCAAAGGAAAAGATTAAGACTATATTACATTTACAGTATAAGCTAAGAGTCTCTCAATTCACTGTATGTATAAAACATATTAATATTATTATTGTAACTATTATTATTATTATTATTAGTAGTAGTAGTGATAGTAGTAGTAGGAGCAGAAGTAGCAGCAGTAGTGGGATTGTTTGAATAAATAATAATAATTAATAATAATAATAATAATAATAATACAAATAATAATACAAATAATAATAATAATAATAATAATAATAATAATAATTATTATTATTATTATTATTATTATTTCATTTATTTATTTCTATTATATTAGCTATATATTTATTTTAATCTCTTAAGATTGCACTGACAATAGGTCCATGTGATCAGTAGGTGGTGGTATTTCCCCAGACATCATCAGGGCATCATAGGTATCATCCACCGGAAGTGAAACTAGAAAAAATGTGTGCCGTTTCCGGTATATATGCACTTTTGCCTTCAAAATAAAAGAGCAGGATTTGTCACGTTTAAGGGGCTACTTGTTTGAGGCTAGTATAGGCCTACATTACTAAATGAAAACCTATTTTGAAATGTGGAATTATTAGACTGAACTAAAATAAATTTGTAAAATTGTTACCATAGGCATAATCCTATAGTGTCTCCAAGAATTTCCCTTTTTTTAAATACTTTTATTGCAAACTACTCATGAATTATACATCCAAAAAATTTCCTATATATTTTTGCATTTTTTTCCCCATACATCAACATTCACACACACATACGTACAAATACATACATGCAAAACATTTTGAGAGAACAAAAGGTGTGTCTTCTCCTCTTCCAAGATGTGTATATTGTGTATGTCTATCGGTTTTGTTTATTTGTTTGCCCAAGATCAGCCTCTGCCCATTTATAAATGATTCTGTTAATCTGAGTGTAAGTAATTTCATAACTTAATTTCCGGCCTCATAATTCATCCACTTAAAACAGCGTCTTTTGTACTTTGTCTCTTCATTTCTAACACAATTTAATCTGGGTAATTTCCTACATTAAATCATTGTCTTATCTCATCCACCTTGACCAAAGCCTCTTAAATTCTGTCTCTTCATTTCTGACAGTATGAATTATTCTCTCCATTTCTGGGATTTCCTGTATTGTTTCCTTTCATCTTTAAATTGATGGACTCAAGGGTTTTAACCAGTTCTTAGTTATTTGCTTCATGGCTGCAGCTCTAAGTATTAAATACTGTTTCCTGTTTCCTGCTTTAACTCAGGTGGTGCTTTTCCAAGAATAATATATATAATATATATAATATATATAATATATATATTATATATATATAGGGTTCAATGCATTTCTTGATGAAAATTATGTTCTGTATTGTCTTTTCCTCATGCACAGGCCACAACAATACCCAAATGTTATACAGACAACTTAAAGGGACATATTCTACCTTTTAAATCTCTATTTTACATTATAGATGTGGCTAAACTGTTTGTTGTGCTCAGACTGTATATAAAGAGCCTATGTGTTTGTGGTACTGCATGGAATCACATCCTATTTGTACAGTCAGTGCACATGTATCTAGGCTTATGTGTAAATGAGACATTACAGTTTGCAATAAAACATCATTAACTACAAACAAGTAATGAGATATGTTCCTTCATAGATATAAAACTGAGTTCCTTATTATCCATTATGCTCATCAGTATAGAAATAACGGTCTGTAAGGAGTTTATTTTGAAAATTCTCTCAGGATGTTGTGATGTCATTCAGGAAGCCTGTACCACCAGCGATGGATAACATTAAGCTAGGAGCTGATCTATAATGTTCTTTAAAGGCCGTACACATCGCTTACAGGAACGTTTCATGATGTGGGGAAAGTTTACGCGGATCCATAAACCCTCTGCAGTATCTACCGAGTCCATTTGGTCAGGTTAGTGGTTACTAGAAGCTCTTTTTGTTAGTTAGCCATCTTTGTATGTTAGCATCCTCAAGTCTATGCAAATTAGCCTCAATGACAGTGTGTCTAAAGATGATGTTAAATTAAGCTTTAAAGTGACCATAAATTGATTTTTCTCTTACAGAATCGTCCAATGACAGAACAAGTCTTCCCACATCTGTTTTATGAGGTAGCTTTGGGGTTTTGTTGTTGCCAGGATAAACACACATCTACTCACAGTTTGGCAGCATCATCATCATCATCAGGAGGAGGACTGGTCCTGAAGCTGGGTTGCCATGGCTACAGCGCGCTTCCCCGGTAAGAGTGTGGTGGACGTGGTGGAGGCTAACTGGACCGCAGCTCCGGCGCTGGGCCGGCCGATGTGTGTCAACGGGACGCCGTGGATCCTCTACCTGCTGGAGGAGTGTGTGGACAACGTGTGGGAGTACTGCAGCGTTGTCATAGGACTCATATCCATGTTTTGTTTCCTGCTGTCCACTCTGCCGTGAGTATAGCATCTTATATTAGTCAAGTGTTACATTTTGAGGTGAAACCCAGTAATCTATCTATCTACTGTATCTATCTATCTATCCATCCATCCATCCATCCATCCATATATCTATCTATCTATCTATCTATCTATCTATCTATCTACTGTGTCTATCTATCTATCCATCCATCCATCCATCCACCCATCCATCCATATATCTATCTATCTATCTACTGTGTCTATCTATCTATCCATCCATCCATCCATCCATCCACCCATCCATCCATATATCTATCTATCTATCTACTGTGTCTATCTATCTATCTATCTATCTATCTATCTATCTATCTATCTACTGTGTCTATCTATCTATCTATCTATCTATCTATCTATCTATCTATCTATCTATCTATCTATCTACTGTGTCTATCTATCTATCTATCTATCTATCTATCTATCTATCTATCTATCTATCTATCTATCTATCTATCCATCCATCCATCCATAATTAATAGTATTAACCTATTATTTTCGCTCCTTGTGTCCCGTTTTTTTTTTTTTATTATATTTTTATTGACACTTTGCAACAAACACACACAACATAATTTACATATCTTGTATACATACACCACCCAACCATGTGTGTCTAAAGTGCCGTATTTTAAGATTAGTTATACACATAAAAACAAACAATGAAAACAACAGTATGAACAAATAGGGAGTGATCTTTTCATTTTCATACAATCATAGATTTGTAAAAATAAAATCTGGCATGTGGGATGTTACATAGTTGACCCATTTGTCCCAGCGTGACACAAATAATTCCAGTTTATGGTTAACATATGCTGTTATCCTCTCCATTTTGTAAATGTCCATTGTAATGTCCATCCATGTATTCAGAGTTGGGCTCTCCTGTTATAACCACTTCCTCGTAAGAGCCTTTTTACCAGATACCAGCAATATATATAATAACTATTTGTCTCTTTTCAACCATTCTTGAGGCATAAGTCCAGAAAATAAAGTCTTGCACTCCATGGGAACATGACATCTGAAAATATCTTGTAAGGCATCATGAATCTCTCTCCAATAATCTTTAACGACAGGACAATGTGTTCCCTGTTTTTAATACCTGTATTGATTAGTTTCTTTTGTGGAGCATTTTAAGCTGCATTTGATGTTATGAAAGGTGCTATATAAACAAAGTTTCTTCTTCTTCTTCTTCTTATTACTACAGGCAGGTCTATGAGGCCTATCGGAATGGTAAAGTGGAGGAGGCCATGTCTTTTGGCTTCCTTTTCTTCCTCTTCAGTGGAGACTTGACCAGCTTTGCAGGCTGCTACCTCACCAGCCAGCTGCCTATTCAGGTAAACACTCAAATACTCACTCATCCTCAGTGTGTGTGTCTGAACTGTGCCATCCTAGTGCTGTTACTCCCTGGCAGATCTCAGTTGTAGTCATATTTAATTTCCTTTCTTGTCCCTGTAGTCGGTGAGTTATTATATTTCAGACAAGCTGTGCTCAGGCCTTCTTTTTGCTGCAGGCTATGTGTTTGTTTGCTATATTGTAATTGATCAGTTTGCTTATTTCAAAAACTAAAAAAACATATAGTATAGCTATAACCTTTACCATTTTGTCAGCATCTTTAGATAGAAGAACATTTGAAAGGCACAAAGATATCTGGGGTTTTGAATTTGGAACACTCTTGACCTGAATTGTTTGTCAACTCATTGTACCCTGTAGCCTTCATATCATAGCCATGTCTACACTACACAGTATGACGTCATCTACTCATAACCAATGAATTCAGTTGTAAAATGTATCTTTTTTATTTAATTCCTTCCCTCTCTCAGATGGTCACAGTGGTGTTCTACATCTTCACAGACCTCATCCTCATCTCCCAGTTTCTCTACTATAAGATCAAGAACAGCTCCAGCAGAAGTAAGCCCTGACATTGAGTTAAAAAGGAGCTGGCTGGTGTGAGTCAACCATATCATGACCCTCCAGATTAATGGAAAGCATAACTACAGTATGAGTGAGCAAGTATTTCCTGCTGTTGACTCAGTAAATGTTTAATTTGAACTGCAGCCCACCTGCTGACTTCAGAGACGACAGAGACCGTTCCAGTTGTTATGTACTTATGATGAGTGGTTACCACCGAAGCCAAAAAGTGCACAAGTGCCTAATGATTCATGCTGAAGCTTATCCAAGGCTGCACACAGGCTTGCATATACAGTATATACAGTATATGTTGTTTTATTTTATGCTGTCTAGAGCTGCAACAACTAATCGTTTAGTTGTCAACTATTAAATTAATCGGCAACTGACAATAGATTAATCGGTTTGAGTAATTTTTTTTAAGAAAAAAATGTGACAATTCTCTGATTCCAGTTTCTTAAATGTGAATATTTTCTGGTTTCTTTACTCCTCTTTGAAAGTAAACTGAATATCTTTGAGTTGTGGACAAAACAAGACATTTGAGGACGTCATCTTGGGCTTTGGAGAACACTGATTGACATTTTTCCCCATTTTCTGACATTTTATAGACCAAACAATTAATCGATTAATCGACATGAAAATAATCATTAGTTGCAGTCTTTGTTACTGACTACTTGTAATATCACTGATACAGCAAACATTGAATCATGTGTGTCACTTTTCTAGTGTAAAACAATAGGTAAAGACAGTATGTATTGTATATGTAAAGGAGTCTTCACTGTCAGTTCTTTGTTCTGTTTGTGTGCGTGCTCTAGAAAGCCCTGTGTTGAAGTGGCTGTGCTTCATGTGGTGTGGCGCTGCTACCTTAGTTCTCCTGGCTTTACCCAAACTCATCGTAGACAATAGTGCAACTTTAGACACCCAGGTAGGTAGATTGTGTGCCGTGTACTGTGTATATTTGCATCAATGTGTGTATGTGTGCAGATTTAAATGTTCATAAATCAAATTCGGGTTGTTTTTTCCCCCTGATATTTTCAGGTTTATTGAACACACATTAATTCACTTTTGACTCGAGATTTTCATTGTTGCTTCTTGTAGTCACCTCTCTCTGTGTTCTCATCTTCACCAGAGTCCGACTACCTCTAAATCGGTGGAAATCACTGGCTATATATGTGGATACCTGGCATCTATCTTCTACCTCAGCTCCCGCTTCCCCCAGCTCTATAAAAATGTGAGTGGCAACTTGTTGTTGTGATTTTCTTTTTGGTTTGCATGTGAGCAGTGCCATCCTGACGGGAGATCTTGGACGGCTTCCTCAGGTAAAACTGTACTTATTTATATGTCAGTTAGACATAAACAGGAACTGTGAGTGTGTTTTGAAGGGGGAGGTGGGATTTGTGTGTTTGTGTATATCAGTATGTGTGTCAAAATAAGAACCAGACGTCAAAGACAATGGTGCTGTTGTGCTGGAGAAACATCCTGGCTCGACTGCAGCTATTAAATCACTAGAGGGTATCGTCTCAGTGTGCTGCTAGTGCCAGAGAAACTTCTGGGCACACACACACACACACACACACACACACACACACACACACTTTTTCCCTGACTATCGTAAATCATATAAGTCGGATTTGCCCTGTAGAAACTGGTACATGTTCAAACATGCTTGTTTTTTTTCAGCAGAAAGCCGTGAGTCATTCCATTTGGTGGAACAAAGAACAACAAGATCTGACTATTATTTATCTTCAGTATTAATCTGGCAAACACTTGCTGGTGTCCTAGTATTGTTTGGATCCAGCCTATGCGCAGGCAGATTGAACTCAGTAGGCACAACAGAGTATAAAAACTCCATTATTCAGTCAAGGTTAAAATGTTTGGTTTCACAATATTGGATGGATGCTCTCAGAAGTGATGATTGTATTTCAGCTACACTGACAGGACACACATCCTTCCTGCTGTTTGTGTTGAACAACACTTTTGTTAGCTACTGCATTTAGAATAACTAAAGATCTGTGTCATGTATTCTATGTCCAGTCAGTGTCATGCCACATACAATACAGTGTGTGTTAGTAGAATGAATTCATAGTTGGTTATCATCTGTGCAGGTCCTGCTGTTTGGTCCATTAACAAAACTCTATTCATTCCAGTTCCAGCGACAGTCTACGGAGGGCACCTCGTACCTGTTGTTCGCCCTGGCCATGATGGGCAACGGCACGTATGGGTTGAGCGTCATTGTGGTCCTGCCTGCACTGAAGGGCTCCAAACAGACCTTCATCATCAAACATCTGGCCTGGCTCATCGGCAGCCTGGGAGTCCTCATACTCGACTTCTTTGTATCCTTTTAAATCACCAGTTCAGCCACAAGTTACTATCTTCTGATAATACCTGCATGTGAAAACTTGAATCTTGAATCTGAATATGAGCTTACTAATTACATTTAAGAGAAGATAATATTGTTTAACTCTGTTTGTGTTTTGAGCCTTAACCTATAGTCAGGTGACTGCCCAGTTTATCATGTACAGGAAGAACAACTCGGCTAAAAGCAGCATGCTACTCAGCATCCCAGAGGTGCAGCCTCTGCTGTGTGAGGAAGTGGAACTCTCCTTGTTATAGGACACCGACATGGACCGCACAGTCAATAATGGACCGCTCAGTCTACGGTTTGTTTTTGATCATTCTGTGGATCCTTTGTGGTCACGGATTTACTCATAACAACTTACGGGAAGATTTCAGAAGCATTGTAGAAGGTACCAGCAGGCAATTCCAGTGCGCCGTTATACCGTAGTCTGATTTTCTGCTGTTAAGAGGACAAACATGATCGACACTTGTATGGTTTACCGACAGGAAACGCTACAGAAAAGATCTGGTGAATACATTTTTCTCAACACCGGCGATCAACTAGTTAAATGAAGTACTACTTTAGTCACATTTCTCTCTCTAGGCAGGCGAGTTAGCACCAATGAAATATGTTCCTGGTAATGAATGCTTTCATTTTTGATAAATTTCTCCACTGGGATTACTTGATTTAGTTTTGGATGGAATAACTATTTTTATTGGCCACTGGGGACCATACAGACACACCCAGAGGAGGAACCTTAATGCCAGACGTCTCTTCACAAATGCAAGCTTTATGGAAGAATGAAGTGCCTGTTACATTTATACATCTCTGAGGGTAAATACTGCTGAGGACTGCAGTATTATACTAGGATGCATGGTTGACGTTTTCTTACCTGATTTGGTATTTTTGAGTGCCATAAAATACAGAGTTTGTGTGAGCAGAGTAATAGAGGAAGCTGACGGATTGTGTGATTGTGATGTGAACGTACTGTAGTAACGGGGCCATCCCTCCACCTGAATAATGCTCATTTGACTACAGGTGTATAAAGGGCCTCATTTCTATTTCAAAAGGACGTTGCATTTCTCTGCTTTCGAGGTCCTAGCTCTCTTCTATCCTGGAGAAACACGTTGTTTGTGCCTTTTTAAAATGAAATACAGTCTTAATATAAATGTCCTGTATATCCATTTCAAAACTAAATTATTTTTAAATTAAGTTAGATTTTTTAAAAATTGACTGATTTATTTAAGCCGCTGTTTTTCTTAGAAAATGAGGTGAAACTTTTTTCTCTTTTTACCTTCTCTTATTCCTAAAATATGCCTCTGTAAGTGTTCCTTAGAGCGTCCTCTTCATGACATTCAAAAACATTCATTAATCATTTAAACATGACTGTTTGATAATAGATTTTCAGATGGATCTAAGAATAGGAACATCAATGGGATGTTATTGAAGACTTGTTGAAGTTGAATTTTGTTTCTATTCTGTCACGTCCGTTTAAAGCAGAGAAGATGCTCTTGTCAAGTCAAATTTATTTTTAAAACCCTTTTTTTTTCTTATTAGCGTCATTGTGGTTGTTCACAGAGTAACACGAAACAAATACAACAAAGCAGAGCAAAAATAAAACGGAACAAATAGTCTTATTGATGACGAGCACTTCAAGTTATTGGACGTTCATTTGGATCATTAGCAAAACTAACAGCTCATCAATGTTGTGCCAAATGTTGTTAAACAGTGTGTGCGTGGTGCTGCGTAACTAAAGGACTGTACTTTCCTCTACCTCATTACAGTGTGGACATGATTCAATTCTCCCATGACGAGCTGGCTCGCACGCGTAGCATATAAAAATGTGAAATATACAATTCATTTGGTAGCATCTAAACAACAATGTTTTTAGAAAATCATGGTTATTAAATAGTTATTAATGAACAACGCGACTGGCTTTCTATCCTTAGCCTGTCAGCTGATGCAATAATGTGGATTATGTAGATATTTCGGGGATTTCTTCTGACCTTTTTTACTGAAAAAATTAATTTATTTGCAAATGTATGCAGTTAGAGTCAAATTTTTTCACCAATAGATTACATTTTTGCTAATTATTTTTGTATTGCACGATTCTGAAACCTTTTCAATTCCTTTTAAATTATATACTTTTTTAATCTAGCACAACAAAAGTACATATTTATTACTCTATACTGTAGAACCTGTAGTATTTATAAGACTGTAGTTTTTACTTTAATGGTTACATTGTATTGCTATGATGTATTTATTTTCTTTAAGCATAACATCCTATTTTTCAGATGAACTGTACATGGCCAATTAAATTGTAATTCTAAGCTTTGTGCCAGGGTGTGTTCACTGATCATATTAACTGTATGTAAAACCACTGTATGTATGATGACAAGTGTATGTATATTGTACAAAACTTGAATAAACTGCAAAATACAGTATATCCTCAGTCACGATATGTTGTTGTTATGAGAAGAAAAACAAAAAGATTCACACGTTTCTTTAAATCAGACATTTGTGAGCAAAATAAATAATTTTCTATTGATATTAATCAATCATCACAGCTAGATAGAATGATTAAAGTAATTTCTAACGTTTTACACTTTGAGTATATCGTTGATTGTTTTGCACATTTATATATCCAAAGTCAATATTAAAACTTCTGAGTAATTTAATTGAACGAATACAATTTTTGACCAGGTGATGGCGCTAGCATAGACTGTATAATGTGGATGTAGTCACCGTGACGTCACCCCTTGGTTTGTGGACTATGGGTTTGAAGCCTCGAGTTCTGCATTTTGGTCGTCGCCATCTTGGTTTTTTGCAACCAGAAGTGACACGAGAGGGTGGATCAAAGTACTACCGGCGCTGAATAGGAAATTTTTGGGTGACCAAAACGTTACAATTATATAAATATATATATTTTCATTCCACACTCAGAAAATTGTTTAGATTTTGTTCATCTCTCTTTATTTTAATTTTTTTAAATGTATTTTTTATTAACCCTTATTTTCTTCATGTTGTTTTAGCTTTTGTACATATTTAATCATTTTTTAAATATGTTCTAATTTTTTGTCATTCTTTTTTTAATTTTTGTCCATTTTTTGGTATTGTATCATATGTCGTTACCTAATTAATCCTTGATTTCTTAATTCTATTTTGGCTTTTGCAAGTAGTTAATTTCTTTAATATATTCTTATTTTTTCGTCATTTTTAAAAAAATATATTTTTGTCCTTTTTTTGTATTTTTAGCTTCATGACTCTACTATGACTTGCTGATATATTCCTATATTCTATATTTTGGGGAGATGCATATCACGTCATTCCAATGTTATATTTTGTATTAGAAAATTCAAATAAACAGATTGCAATGTAATAATTCTACCAATAGGCATAATTTACAGTTAATTGTATTTTACATTTTTTTGAAGGGGTCTTGAAATCACTAGCCTGAATCTGTAGGGATGCATACTGTATTTTAGAAAACGTTTTCATGTCTTTATATTAGTTATTTTGTATTTGCACAGTATGTATAACAGCATTACAACAACAGGTATCTGTAATGAGGAAACCGCCTCTAGCTGCTGTTTGATGATGGAGCTCTCTGGGACCAATTGTTACATGTATTCCTCTGAGGGCGGGAATAGGGAAATTTATGATGTTTTTCAGAGGAGGGATAAAAAAAAAAAAAAATTTAAAAATATAATATAAAAGTCATAATATTACCAGAATAAAGTCATAACTTTACGAGAAAAAAGTCATAATATTACCAGAATAAAGTCATAACTTTACGAGAAAAAAAGTCAATATATTACCAGAATAAAGTCATAACTTTACGAGAAAAAAAGTCAATATATTACCAGAATAAAGTCATAACTTTACATGAAAAAAAGTCGTAATATAACAAGAATAAAGTCATAACTTATTTAGTCATACGTATTTTGTATTCTACATGTTCAAAATAAATTTTGAAATGAAAATGAATGAAATCACTATTATGAATCTGTAGGGTGGCATACTGTATTTTATTATATTATATAATATTCCTATAGCTATATTTTGTATTTGTACAGTATGTAAAAATAACAGCATCACAACAACAGGTCTCTGTAATGAGGAACCCGCCTCTAGCTGCTGTTTGATGATGGAACTCTCTGGCGACCAATTGATACAATGTATCCCTCTGAGGGCGGGAATAGGGAAATTTATGATGTTTCTCGGAGGAGGGACTTCCTCTCCACAGTTGTAGTACGATGGCAGGCAGCTGCTGGGTTGACACGTAACTAAAGTTAAAGGTGCTATGGAGGCCTCGTCTGGGACTTGAGTGTTTTTTACTTTTCCCCTTAAAAGCTTCTTTTTGGATTGAAAAATTGACATCTTAAAGCCTCGGATTGTGTTGCATTTGTGCAGCAGCAGAGCAGCGAGTTTGAGGAAAAAAATCTGAGCTGCTACTTTGAAGAGTCACAGTGGAGAGAGTCGTGGATGTGCTAAAATAATGTTTATTATCAGCACTTAGCTCGTGTTTTTCTGCCGTGGAAATGCTCGGGGAGTGAGGGGAGAGGAGGTGCTTCTTCTTCGTGGAGGTAAAAAAAGTTGGAGTTGTATCTGAAGTTTGCAGCAGCAGAGACGGGGTTTTCTGTCGCAGACAGCGGGGAGGGGTGCGGGTCCAACATGGGAAGCGGGGTGTGCTCCCGGAGGCAGCGGAGGATCTTCCAGTGTCTCCTGCTGGTCACCGTGGTCTGCGGGATCATGTACGGGGGGATGATCTCCTACGAGGTGCACAAACAGCTCAGGAGGACCGAGGCGATGGCACTGAAGTACCAGCAGCACCAAGAGTCGCTCTCGGCTCAGCTCCAAGGTAAACACACAGTGACTGAAGGTTGTTAAAGGGGACATGTCATGCTCATTTTCAGGTTCATGTTTGTATTTTGGGTTTCTACTAAGAACATGTTTACATGCTTTAATGTTCAAAAAACACATAATTTTTCTCACACCATCTGCCTGAATATACTTGTATTCACCCTCTGTCTGAAACGCTCCGTTTTAGCGGAATGGCAACGGAATTGCGTTGCTATAGGCAACAGCTTGGGTCCATGTTTACATCCTGTCAGCTGATGTCATTCACATACACTGCAATCAGGAAATAAACTGGGACACATTTAGTATGTTTACGTTTAAAACTGTGAAATGGTCTAAATATTGTATATTTGTGACATCACAAATGGACAGAAATTCTAACGGCTTGTTTCGCTCCGTTTTTTTGCGCATTTCAACAGAATTGGACTTCCGCTTTTCTAGTCTGCCGACCACTTAAAGCGCTCTACACTACATGTCAGTATTCACCCATTCACACACTGATGGCAGAGGCTACTAAGGTGCCAACTTTGCCCATCAGGATCTAATCTAAATACTCATTCACACACCGACGTACCGCTATGCCTTCGGGAGCAATCTTTGGGGTTAAGTGTCTTGCTCAAGACACATCGATATGTGACCCTGAGCAGCCGGGGATCGAACCACCGACCTTTCGATTGGTGGACAACCTGCTCTACCCTCTGAGCCACAGCTGCTCACAGAACTGCGTTGCTAGGCAACAGGTTGAGTCCATGTTTACATCCTGTCAGCTGATGTCATTCACATACACTGCAACCAGGAAATAAACTGGGACCCATTTAGTATGTTTACGTTTAAAACTGTGAAATGGTCTAAATATTGTATATTTGTGACATCACAAATGGACAGAAAATCCTAACGGCTTGTTTCAAACGCATAATTTCTGAATACGGGGCTGTGTGTATTTCTCCGTGGATTGAGTGTTTTTGATACTTTCACAGTATTTATATATCACTTAAACCTACTTTATAATATAAAAGACATGAAAATCTCACTTTTTACAATATGGGACCTTTAAGGTGACAGAGCTGAGCGTGAGAACAGTGGGTGGTTGTAGTAAACAATGCCACACAGCTGAAAGTTTGTGTAGAAATGCAAGAATGACTCAACTCTAACTGTCTGTCTGCCATCTGACCTAACCAGACTGTAACTACACTGTATAGCCAAGCTGTGATTTACCAAGAGCCTGTCTTTGACCTATCACCTTAGGTGGCCTAATCCTGTGGTAAACCAGGTTAAGGTCTGAGCAGATGGAGCTGTAAAGTTCAACAGAGAGTTAATTTGGCTGGACAGGTCAGATTTTTTGCATATGCCTATACCAGGGGTTGGCAACCTTTACTATCAAAAGAGCCATTTTAGGCAAAAAATAAATAATAAATCTGTCTGGTGCCGCAAAACATTTGCAGCCACATTGAGGGGGGAAAAAATCTGAGATTTCGAGAATAAAGTCACAACTTTACGAGAAAAAAAGTCATAATATTACCAGAATAAAGTCATAACTTTACAAGAATAAAGTCATAATATTACCAGAATAAAGTCATAACTTTACGAGAAAAAAGTCGTAATATAACGAGAATAAAGTCATAACTTTATGAGAAAAAAAGTTGTTATATTACCAGAATAAAGTCACAACTTTACTAGAAAAAAAGTCGTAATATTACGAGAATAAAGTCACAACTTTATGAGAAAAAAGTCATAATATTACGAGAATAAAGTCATAACTTTACGAGAAAAAAAGAAAAAATAACACGTAAAATTACTACTACTATACTACTATACATATATATATATATATTAATATTCTGACTTTATTCTCATAATATTACGCCTTTTTTTTCTCGTACTATTATGACTTTCGTACCATAGACCTACAACAATGATAAATAAAATTTAAAATTTAAACAAAAAAAACAGTAATTCATTTCCACTAACTTTTGAAATATCCATGGGGAGCCACTGGAGAGGGGCTAAAGAACCGCATGTGGCTCGGTAGGCGCAGGTTGCAGACCCCTGGCCTAGACTGTAAGACTGAAATTAGACCCCACAATACCCAGAAGTCAGGTTTACTGCTGACTGGAGGCTATACACACATAGGCCTACACACACACACCTGGTTGTAGTCACTGTGTCCCCAGGCTCACCTCAACAGTATACAGATTATAAAGTCATGAGGTCAGCCAGAACATCTGCTCCTGTCAGCCACGGCAGGAGGAACAGAGGAGGAAAAGAGGGCACAGTCACCTTGGTTTCAAGCTAAGGTGTTACACTTGTTACACGCAGTATTGGCTTGCTTTTAAAACCATTTTAGGGTTTAGCCAGCTGGGTGCTGCACCATCCTGATAATATGACTTGTTTGCATACTGGAGTATTGATTGTAACACTTTGGATTTGGCTGTAGCCATGTTTTTGTCTTTTCTAGTCTGTCAACAGTGTAGGCCTTACCATATAAACTCCATTTGTCATTGAATATTTTGAATTTGAGATATAAGAAAAACTATTTTGTGTGTTTTGCAAATGTTTTAGTCCCATGTTTACATACATTACTGATGTAAACAAACTATTATTGCAGCATAAACATTGATAAATTATATCTAGTTGTTGTTGTTGTTGTTATTTCCATAAAAAAATACTAATAGTATTATGTAAAATGTCAGAAAATGGCTGTTACAATTTCCTGAAACCCAAGTTGATGTCTTCAAGAAGCTTGTTTTGTCTGAGCAAAAGAAAATTTGCAAATCCTCACAAGTGAGAGGCTACAACTGTGGAATCTTTAGTGTTTTTGCTGGAAAAATGACTGAAATTAATATAATAATATATAATCAGACTAGTTGAGGATCAATTTTCTCTCGATCTACTTATCAATTAATCAAATATTTGTTTCAGCTCTAGTTCCAGTCCTGTGTTTTCTAAATCTGATGGAGGATGTAGTGGCCATTTGTCGAAAAAATCAAAATCAAACGTAAATCAAAGGGCCACTGACGCACCATGGGGAAGTGGTTTACGCAGGCAAAAGAGTCCATTGTCCATGCAAAATGAATGCGTTTCTGATGATTTTGTTTTCCCAAAAGGAAATCAAACAAAGCACAATGAAAACATGGATGTCGCTGCCTCTCTTGTTCTGGTGTAAAAAAATATCATAAGCTCACCCAGGTGCATGCTGGTCCTACCTGCCTTCCTACCTATATAACTGCGGGTGTCCACAGTTTTTACCTAATTCATAAACAAAACAAATTACGCAAAAAAGTCTAAATAAAGTAAACATCTAGAATAATTAATCAAACAATACTTATTATTAGTAAAATGACAACTAAATACTAATAACAAATAAATAGCTCCTACAGAGGATGTGACCAGTTTGTTTGCTTTTGGATCAGAGATTGTTATTTTACAGGATCTGGCTGCACTTCAAAACGTGATGAGATACCTGCATTGTAAAGATCTGTTGAGTCACCAGTTATTCAGTTACACAGTCATGAAACATTTTGACTACTGCCAGTAAAAACTGTTACATTCACATTTGAAAATCATTAGCTAATGGACTAATATATTTGCTTTATTGCCGTGTTTGTAAATTAGTAACACATTAGTAGACTGTCTCCTTGTATTACCAGCAGGATGTTTCTATTAAAAACCAAACTTTTAGCTCCTTGCGTGCCCCCACTCTACAAAAACGATTAAACCATCTTGTCCTACAGTAACCCTCACAGATTTACTCCCCCCATATAAACGCACTCTGCTGCGCTCTGACAGGATGTGAGGTTTTGTGTCATGCCATCATGCCATGAGTTTAAAATTAACAGATGGGCGGAGAACCCGCTCCTTCGTTGCTTCAGCTATTCAGAACAAGGTTTGCGCCCACATCAGGGAGTCAAATAGTGGGTCAGGGTTTAAGCCCACTACTTTAATGCAGCCTTTGATCCACCTAAACCAGCAGTCATGTCTTCATGTCGTCCACGGCTCGGTCCAGCAGACCTACCATGAAGCTACTTATCATGTTTGTAAAAGTAGGCATGCACATATAGGCCTGTGTTTGTTTTGTTGTCATGTGAAGCATTGTTAAACAGTAAATCTGACGTCATAGCTGTGCAGCTATATGATAATGTGTAATTTTTTTACCTCATACTTTTTCTTGTGTTCATTTCTAAGACAAAGCTAGTTGGTTGGGGGGCGGACAGCTGTCCCACATTTAACAAGATGAAAGAACAAACCTCAACTAAGGCATTGTACAAATCCCACCTCCATTGAATATCTGTTTTCCTCGAGCTTACCAGCTTCTTTTAGTACCAATTTCAGGTCGACGTTATACAAATGGCTCCTATTTCGTTTTTTCACAAAGCTGCAGCAAAGCTGCTGTATCCAGAAACACAGAGCGTGACAGTATAATGTGACACTTTGAATGCTTAACTCCATTTGTATCCCTCAACTTGAGCACCACACCCAAGTTACTTGCATTGTGAAGCGATGGATCATTCAGTCAATCACAAGGCCCGGGCCACTTGATATCCACAGCAGACTGTTGATTGCTGTTTTTTGTGCCCTATATTTAGAGGTGACCATAGCCTCGGGGGCCGTGAGCCATCTGTATTGATTCACTGTTGCCCACTAGAAAACCACAGGCTGGCAGTTGTCTGTCATTTAAAGGGATCAACTGGCACTTTGTGGTTTTACATGCACTCTGACAAATGTGTCCCTGTGATTTAACACCCACACACACACAGACGCATCATTGTTTAGCTGTCATTTGCAAAACATTAATCAAATGGAATAATTACAGCCTTCTGTAAATGAGTGTTGTAATATTTTTTTACAACCCCAACTGTTTATTTTAATGAGCGCTCTTGTCTCAACAGTTTGGTTTGTTTTTATCCATGAGACAAAATAAATACTATTGTTCTTTGAGTTAGAGATGTACTCTCCAGGAATTTGGATTTTTTTTTGTACTTTTTAACAATAATGAAACGTTCATGTTTTGCTGTCTACATTCAGAACATAAACCAGAAGCTCATAATGAATATTAAAACTAAATCACTCACTTTTGTAAAATTGTTGGGTCAGGGGTCTCAAATGTCCAAAACTCTGCTTTATCTTGAAGTCCATTATTTGTTTGACGAGGAAGGGAGTTTCTTGCCGGGTTCCCACCTGTATGAACTGTGGAAACTCGCACCACCCAGCCTTCGTCTGCTGAGTAACCATTCGTGTTAAAAAAAATAAATCGACAATTTCTATCTATTTATAAGTATGGTTTGGGTATAAAGGTACCTGTGGGGGTTATATTTACTAGTAGGAGGTAGACAGAAAGCCACAGGAATTACTATGAGAGGAGGAAGTTTAAAAAGCCACAATACTGTTTTGGTGCACCAGTTTGGCCTCCCTGCTCCTATGAGAGAAAGCTAAACATAAAAGAAAATTGAAATAAACTCATGAAACTACAATATGAAACGTAAGACCTATGACTGTGATATACACCGATTAGCCATAACATTAAGACCACTGACAGGTGAAGTGAATAACATTGATTATCTCGTTACAATGGCACCTGGCAGTGGGTGGGATATATTAGACAGCAAGTGAACATTTTGAACTTTGAATGTCAGAATGTGAGCGACTTTGACAAGGGCCAAATTGTGATGGCTAGACCACTGGGTCAGAGCCTCTCCAAAACTGCAGCTCTTGTGGGATGTTCCCAGTCTGCAGTGGTCAGGACCTACCAAAAGTGGTCCAAGGAAGGAAAAGCGGTGAACCGGCGACAGGGTCAGACCCAAGGCTCATTGATGCACGTGGCGAGCGAAGGCTGGCCCGTGTTGTCCGATCCAATAGAAGAGCTACTGTAGACCAGATTGCTGAAAAAGTTAATGCTGGTTCTGATAGAAAGGTGTCAGAACACACAGTGCATCGCAGTTTGTTGCGTATGGGGCTGCGTAGCCGCAGACCGGTCAGGGTGCCCATGCTGTCCTAATGTTATGGCTGATCGGTGTATAGGCTATACGGTAATGTATGTTGCAGTACATGTTTGAGCTGTAGTGCAATGAAAGCTGTGGGGAGAACCTGTAAATAGAAATATCTTAGTGGAAGGACTCTGTAAAGATCTGCAATTTCTTTTAATTTTTTAACCTTTATTTTTCCAAGATAGTCCCATTGATATTCCCAATACGTGCAATTTTATCTTAGATGTGAATTTTTTAAAATCTTATCTATATTTACATAATTAACATATTACGTTTACTCTTGTTAGCACTTTTTTTTAATTAGACTTGTGAACCAGATGCAACGTAATTTCATTCTGCTGTGCATTTGCCATGTGAATAGTATGAATGACAATAAAGTTAATCTTGATCTTGATTTAAAATCTCTTTTTCGAGGGAGTCCTGGCCTCGCAGCTGGCGGTGCTAACAGTGTTAACCTGGGCTTGGGGGGGGAACCGTAGGGTGGGTACTATGCTTCCGCGATACCATCGCCGGTAGTTGTTTTCTGCTATATGAATGCTACTCAAAAGTAGAGCGGGTCGTTCACCAATCAAAAGGTCGGCGGTACGATCCCCAGCTCCTCCAATCCACGTGTCGAAGTGTCTTTGAGCAAGATAATTAACCCTAAATTGCTCCCAAAGGCTGTGCCATGTGTGAGTATTGAGTATTTAGATTAGATCTTGACGGGCAGTCCTTTTACCATTTAGATCACCTTTAAAAACAAAACAACAAAATGTTAAAAAAACAACATAAGAAATTTCACATAAAAGAGAGAGAAGTAACAGACTTAAAACAAACCGCAAAACTACATCAATCAATGTATTAGCATTGTAGTTCAGGAACAGAACAAGTACATTCGATGTTCAAATAGTCCATAATCCTGTTTTTATAATCTTCTATGTTTATAAAATAATCAAATTTAAAGATCTGTATTGAATCTCACTTCCTTCTTAAGTGAACTGGTGTCCTGTGTTTGTATGTGGGTGTACACAAGGGTGGGTGTTCACACACAAACGCGACACTTGGAGCTCATTTCCTTTTGTGATAGTATTCACGGCGCACACCGGTTCGGCAAAATCTAACCAATCCAGTCTTCTCCACATCTAAACCAGTAGGCCAGTAAAGGTCACCACCATAGAGAGCTCCCTTGTTCCCGCTCTGCTGATACACTTTAACCACACCTTGAGGGAAATGCTTCATTGGTCTAAGGGGAAACCCCCCCAAACAATAAATGTTCATTCCCTTGCGCATTGAGCTTTGAACGAGATAAGGGTCGGTGTAAAGTAGATCAGTGTGTTTGGAAGGTCTAGGGTGTGTAGTTACTCGTTTTTAGGAATAGTACTCTGAGTGAATTTTACAGTGGGAACATTCATTCATGACTGGAGGTCTCTGAGACACCAGCAGGTGGTGATACAGATCTTTGCAGCTAGTATATAATATTTGTATTATATTGAAGAAGTGTCTGTGAAAAGTAGCCTGAACAAGAAACAAAGAAAAATAATATTATTATTTATTTATTCTCCTCTCTTTACCTTCTCCTCTTATGTTTTATAAATAGTTGTTTATGTGAGGCACATTGAGATTATGCATGAAATGTACTATGTAAATTATGACTTTGCCCTGTGGCGCTGTTAGTGGGTTTTAATAATTCAAATGCACATTCAAATGACCTTTTTTAGACTGTAGCCTCTTTGTAGCTGTTGCCCTGCCTGTCCATGTCGTCCCCTAGAGACAGGGTGTGTGTGTGTGTGTGTGTGTGTGTGTGGAGTGGCCTGAGCTCAGAGCAACATGGCTTCATCTTTGGCACTTCTCAGTGCTGAGAGGGTACAGACACAGCCTCTCCAACCGGGAGAATAAAACCTCCCTAATCTCCTGTATCCGGACGTCCATCTGATAAAGCTCAGAGAGGTTTGAAGACATTCATGCAGTCAGTTCGTATCAAAAGAAATCGTTTGGAAAGCTGCTTGTTTGAAGTTTGTTGGATTTAGCCATTTTAACAATTGTTAAACTGGAAACTCACATGTTACTTCAGAAACACGTCGTCTTATGATGTGACGTAATAGTATTATACATCTCGTAAATCTTTGTATTGTCAACACTGAAAACTGGTCAGGGTAGCTTCCATTGAAGGCTCACTGATTACAGTATCTATGTAGTCACACATTTCAAGTTAGACATATTTAGGGCTGCAACTGATGATTGTTTTAGTCGATTTGATTAGTTGTTGGTCTATAAAATGTCAGAAAGTGGTAAAAAATATTGATCAGTGTTTACCAAAGCCCGAGATGATGTCCTCAAATGTCTTGTTTTGTCCACAACTCAAAGATATTCACATTTAAGAAGCTGGAAGCAGAGAATTGTGACTTTTATGTCTTTTAAAAAATGACTCAAATGAATTTAATTGATTATCAAAATAAAATAAAAGTTGGTTTGATAAATTTTTTTTCAAAAATAATGTTACAATTACTAATAACAAAAACAAAGATACAGAAATAAAATTGAAACAGAACATCTGATGATAAAAACAGGATTGGATGAACTGCCAATAAGATATATCAAAATTGAGTCAAAAAATCAGTTAATACACCTAAATTTTTTGAGTACAGACTTGATGTTGTTAGCAATGGCACCAAGATATTTCTCGATCTTTGCATTGAGTTTTCTGATCCAATGACAAGAATCTAATTTTTTTCTGAATTTAATTGAAGAAACTTTGTGGACAAACATAATTTCACATCTGCTAGACATTTAACTATCAACAGGATTGGGCTTTATGGGGAGATATCATCTTCATAACGATGAAATGCATCACCATGTCTGCGTGTGATGCGACTCAAGTGGAAGTGTATACAAGGAAAATAAGATAGGTCCTAGAATCGAACCCTGGGGTGCTCCACATGTTGTCGGGGCTAAAGAGGAGAAACTGTCACCAATTTCAAAATTGGTTGCTGAAATCTGTTTGTCAAGATGCCACGATCCACTGCATCAAGTCTCAAGGCTGCACTTTAAGTCTAGCAAAATGAGAACGGAGCCATCTCCAGCATCTGCATTCATTAAAAAGGTCATGTGTGACTCTTGAGAAGGGAGAAAGTTTCTGTGCTATGATTTTTTCCTAAAACTTTCACTGCGTGACGGGGCTCCCAGAGGCTGTAATGAAACTGTCTTTTCTCAGATTTTGGCCGATGTTTGGTAACCAGTCTGTGGATATTGTAGAAGGAGGGATCAAGGCCAGGATTTTTTGAAAAGAGGCTGTCTGGGACACAGCCGGTAGGAAGGGAAGTGTTCACTGTATTGAGCAGACGGGGTGACCACATTCCAAACTTCTAATAAAAATGTCGAGGGTATTGCATCAGCTGGGCTGAAGGAGGATTTCAAATGAAGTGCAATAGTTTGTCAACAGAAGCTGAGGGTGAAATGGCTGCAAAACGATTGGGGCAGGGAAATGTCTATGAAGGACACAGGAGTGGAAATCTTTATCCTTTATTATTTTTGGTAACCATTAGTTACCATAATAACAAGTCTGTCTCTCTTACAGTGTGAGTGTTTCTCTGACTCTCTCTTTCCCTTCAGCCTCTCCTGGTTTGTCTGTTTATCTTAACCCAGAGCTTTCCCCTGTTTCACTCTCCATTTCTTTTTTCTGTTTTTTTGTGGTAATTCTCTGTGCCCACATTTGCTTCTCTCTATACACTCTTTTACCTTTCTCAGTTTTGTTATCCTCGTGACATTATTACGAGATCGTGTCCCTGACAGTTTATCCTGGAATCTGTTGAGTTGGCATTCAGAAGGAAGAACAGCCACATCATCAGTTAGACTGCCCAGCCCCCCAAAACCACCGCAGGAGAGTCACAGAGAAGGACATGTAAGAAAGTGGAGGAAGAGTCAGAGGCTGGCCCACGACAAGGGATTAGTGCCAGAATAGATCGTTGTTAAATTGTGAAGTTAGAGTTGGTGGTATTTACATATTGAAGTAGTGAGATAATACATGTCTTGAACAAATGAACTGAGGTTAGGAGCACAGAGAGTTTATTACCAACGTGTTAATGGGAGTTACTATTATTGTCACTTGGCACTTATCAAAATAAAGTTACATAATGCTTCACATAAAACAATAAGAGAATATTGAATGACACCAGGTGGCCATAAAATCTTACTCTCTTCAACTCATTCTACTTTGTGAATGAGTTGAAAATAGTACTGTGTGAGAATACCGTTCATAATGGCGAACAAATTCCTGTTTAGATGTGAAGATGACTTTTGAATGTATAAAGAATAACTAGCTTTTCTACATGTGTGATAATTGTAGGAAGTAGATTTACTGCTTTTGATATTCTATCTTCAAGATATGTGATTGAAAATGGGTTCTATGGGTACCCACGAGTCTTCCCTTTACAAACATGCCCACTTTATGATAATCACATGCAGTTTTGGGTTAAGTCAGCACACTGACACACTGACAGCTGTTGTTGCCTGTTGGGCTGCAGTTTGCCATGTTCTGATCTGAGCATATTTTTTATGCTAAATGCAGTACCTGTGAGGGTTTCTGGACAATATTTGTCATTGTTTTGTGCTGTTAATTGATTTCCAATAATACATTTATACACTTATTATTTGCCCACTCCCATGATGATAAGAATATTAAATACTTGACAAATCTGGCTTTAAGTTACATTTTGATCTGAGATCACAGTCTGGTGGAATAAATGTCCCACCTGGCTCTCATATCGACCATAAAATGCACATCCTGTTTCTGTCCTTCTCTATAAAAATGAATGTTGAAGCATTTTGTGAGTGCATGTGTTTTGTGCTGAGTGCAAATATTTGTATTACAGCTCTCTTTTTGTTTAGTTTACCTTCCATCCGGCCAAAACAAAGTTCAAACCGCTCACTAAACCTCTGTGTTTTCTCTCTCCATCTCTGTTTTTTTATATGTCCAGTGGTGTACGAGCATCGCTCCAGGTTAGAGAAGTCTCTTCAGAAGGAGAGGTTAGAGCACAAAAAGGCCAAAGAAGGTGAGAAAAATAACATCTACTGTATGCTCAATTCTTGCTCATTAAAAAGAGCTTTGGGAAATCCCTATCTCATTCTGAGACTGCATATCATCTGTAGAACAAAAGGCATCTGCTTAATAAATGTAATGTGCAAATGAATTTTAATGAGATGTGATGTAATACAAGTATTTAACAAGTTTTAAGGGTCATTCTTTTTTTAGTTTTTACCCACCTTAAACATTTTCACAACGCCATCTGCAGAAGCTGATCTGTGTAGAAGTTTAACAATGTGGGTATTTTATTTTGCAACAAGATAATGATGTGTAAGAAGACTTGTGATTCAGGGACAGGGTGTGTCACTTTTGTGAATGATTTGAGTTTTTTATTTGAGTTAACAAGGCATCAGAATGAAGTTCATGCTTATGTAAGTCTTAATCAGTGTGTAGTGTTGTACTCTTTCTCCATCAAAAGCAAGTTATGTCTCAAGTTGACACACAATTTTCCATCACATTGGTTAAAATTATCTATGAAAACAAGATTGACCTGTGCTGTTTCTGTTTTCTAGATTATCTGGTTTATAAGCTTGACACACAACAGTCACTGAACAAGGAGAAGGTATGTTTCCGCCACACAATTACCACCTCTTCTATGACTGAGTATCATCATTTAAAATACATATTTGAACTTACTTTTATAAACTATTATATAATGTCTGTTATCACCCGTCCTCCATTGTTTTCTGTCGGCATTGCTTTGTTAAATAACTGCCACTATCATTCATCTCTTCACCATTATCTGTTATGCCTGTTAGTACCAGTAAGCATGAACTAGTCATTAGTTTAATTTCTCTCAATAACTGCTGAAAGTTTTTCACAACTCTTGTTTTTATGCTCAAACAGCAAGACTCCAACAGCAGATTCAACTCTCTACAAGTGCAGCATCAGATGCTAAAGGTATAAATAATTATAAGACAGGTTTCCTTCCTCTTGTCATTAACACATACATCCTCATATTTAACCTTCCTTCTTCCTGTTTTCTCTTGTACACACACACACTCTCTCCCTCACCAAACTACATCCTTCCTTCTTTGGGTTAAATTTGGGGGAATGGTTTCACTTCTGCTTTGATGTGGTCTTCCCTCTCTGTCAGAACCAGCATGACGACCTGAAGAAGCAGTTTTACGATCTGCAGGAGGTGCACCAGGTCCAGGGCGAGGACCACAACCGGCTGCTGGACGAACACAAAGACAACTACGAGAAACTGCAGCAGGTCAAAGAGTCGGAGGTCTCCCACCTCAAAGGTACAGACAGATGGTCACATGCAGAAATGTTACTGTGTTTTAATACCACTCGGCTACACACAAATACATACAGTAGTACCAATGTAGTGTAGCTTTCTGTTAGGGTTGCCCCTTCTTAGTCGTTTTGGTCTCAATCGACTAAGATTTCTTTAGTGGTTTAGGCATTTTTAATGCGTTTTTCATGCTGAATGACTTATTTCTAAGAAACTTATGAGCACATCTCTGGTAAACACAAGATTTAAAGTGGTGCTTTTGTGTGATTCTTTGCGGAGAAACTCAGTTTTACAGATCTGTCAATTAAATCAACTAATAGATTAGTCGACAAAATCGTATGAGTGTTAGTAGACAAGAATTTCTCTGGACGAGGAAAGCCCTACCTTCTGTAGTGGTGTCATCATTAAACATTCTTACTTTGTCTCCAGTTTGACTTAAAATACTGCACGTCTGAAGTGGTAGAAATATTGTTCTTGTTTCCTGTTTAGATGCATTTTATGCTCTCTGTTGATGTGTTTTCTGTTTGTGATGGCAGATAACGTATATAACCTGAGAGAGGAAAATAAGCAGCTGAGGAAAGCTCACCATGACATTCACACACAGCTACAGGATGCACAGGTGAGACTAAACCTGTTGTATTCAATTCACTCTATGTTATATATATCTATCAACTTTCTTTTAGTATAAAGAAACATAAAATGTGTGCTATCTTGTGTTGTCATTCACTCATGAAAATGTGCCAGTAAAATTGAGGGAAAAAAACACATGTTGTCTTATCTTAAATTTGACTTTAAATGACAGATTTTGGGTAGTATAGTGTGAGCCTTACATAAAGATAAATGTCTCATTAATGCTTTTTTTTGGTTTGACTTGTGTGTCCAGGTTCAGCATCAGAACCTGAAGTCGGCCCACAGCCAGCTCGCACTGACACTGGAAGACCACAAGAGTGCGCTGGCTGCAGCTCAGGTAAGACGGCAACAGCAGTAGAGATGCAGTCTCATTGTTTACTCTGAATATACAGCAGCTGATTGATGCTGAATTGCTGCATTTCAAGTATTTTGGTCACGTATTATGATTTTGACATATAGAAAGGCTGGCGAGTTGCATTTTAATGTGCGTTTAGCGTGTTAGCAGCGAAGCTACAGAGACGAGGGCGTTGTTGATGGAGTGAAAGAGCCAGGTGATGGTGTACGGTTTGTCAATAGTCTGAATGAGCGGATGAAAGACAAGGTCAAACTTGAAAACTGCTCTGCATTCCTCTCACCCGTACTTTAACCTTTACTTCAACCTTCTCTAAAGCAGAATGTTTATTGCATCCGACTGTGTAGAGAAGAGGAAAGATGCCCGAGGTGTTGCTTGGTTTTTGGGTAATTAGATCAGCTGTTTCTCCCTGAGACTGACCTTTGAAATGCCCGAATGGTTTATTGAATATACGGCGCTCTGCTCATTTGTTTGAAAGACTTCCCTCCTCTCTGTCTGCATTAATAGATACTCACTCACTCTCTTCTCTTTTCCTCTCTCTCTCTTTCTGTCTGTCTGCATTTGCTAATTTATTTTTTAAAGCCTGTCCTGTTTTCCATCAGCGCTTCTGGTTGGACGGGCACACACACACACATTCACACAACTCTTTCCTTCACTCCAGGGGTTTGGTTTAGTCAGGGCTGTCAGAGCAGTACATCTAAAGCATGTTCCAGCCAATCAGCCAGAAAGATATAATGGAGGGAGTGGAGCGAGATAAAGAGAGAGGGGAGGAATTTAGAAAGAATTTTTAGAATTTAACCCTCCGGCCTGGTGAGAAAGTGTAAGTGTGTGTAGCCTGTAAAGGATGGTGTCCTAAACTGGATGCTCAATTTAAAAAATACATGTCTGTATCGCCACAGGAAATAGAGAATGTTAAAAAAATGTTTTACTCCAGATGCAGTTGAATATGTGGCTGGATAATGTTTCTGAATAATGGCTGTAACCTACTTGTGTGGTAATTTTCTATGCTTACCATACATCAGAGCAGTGGTTCTCAATCTGCGGGTCAGGACCCCCAACGTGGTCGCGAGATAATTACCGGAGGTCGCCAGATGGTTGTGGAGAAAAAATAAAATAACATATTTCAGACTGAGGAATGGGTTTACATTACATCGCCTGCACCAGTGATATAATTGGCCTCAGAATAGATTTTATTGAGTGTGTTTGTGGGAGTCAAAGTGTGCAAGCACATGAGTTTCAGATTTACGGCAAGTCAGAAGGAGAGAAAAAGTCATGAAATGCATCAAAAATCCACAGTGCCTGCAGCACATTGGACAACGCCGATGTGCTACCTGTTGAAACTAAACAAAATTGTTATCACAACCTAAGCATTATTTATTTAGCCTACATTTATTAATCAGAACAATCACAATAATCTCTCAAAATCAACCACTGCATTAGAGGACATTTGATTTGACACATTCTCACATTTAATAGCATACAGTATGTTTATCTGTCTTTAGGGCTGGGTATCAAGCCTCAATACTGTTTCGGTACAGATTGAAATGTACAGCACTTCTTGGAGAGTTTTTTGGATGCGCGTACCTTTTATCCTTTAACTGACTGAGATCTGTCTTTATAGCACAGATGATTTTAAACAGTCCAAAAGCTGGCAGTGAATACATGTTCAGATTCATAGCCTTTCAGGGCTGACCTCTCCTCCGTCCTTTTGGTCTTAGTTGACTAAGATTTCTTTAGGATTAGTCATTTTTTTATGCTTTCTTCATGTTAAATTACTTATTTCTAAGAAACTTATGAGCACATCTCTGGTAAACTTTAAATTTAAAGTGGTGCTTTTGTTTGATTCTTTGTGGAGAAACTAATCTTTACAGATGAGTATTAGTCGACTAAGAATTTCTTTGGTCAAGGACAGCCCTACGGTCTTGTTCTGCTTCAGTAAGATATTTGTTTGTTTATATTTAAATAATGTAGCTAATTTGAGACTGTATTTAATTTAGGCTAAAGTCTAACTTGAGTATCATATCGGCACTACTATCAAAAACTTCCAAACGCTATCCAGCCTATTCTGTCATAAATCCCAGAGGTTCACATGTTATAGGAATTTTTGAGAATCTCGCAGCATCACATGATTTTCTCAGGATTTCCCCTCTTACACTTCCACCTGTGTATGTTGTTCCCTTTAGGTGCAGGTGGATGAATACAAGCAGATGAGGGATTCCCTGAACAGGGCAGCAAATCTGAGACAGCCTGATCAAAACCCTGTCCCCCAGCAGCAGCAAGCAGCTGCCGTAGCACCCGAGTCCCATATCCATGAAGCCCAACGGGCCACAATACTGGAACAGCCACAGAGAGAGGAGCCCGCCCATGAGGACCACCACCAGGAACACCAGGACACAGACTCCACGGTAATGTGGGGTTCTTTGGGATCACTTTATTATCAAGATAAAATGCATACTGTAAGTATAGAAACGTACAAATCTAATTATTTCTTTGTCCTCAGTTGAACCATCAAGAGAGGGACACGCATGCCCAGCCCGAGATCGAGTCCCACCCCACCGTATCCCAGCACACTGTGTCGGACAAAGAGGAGGATGGAGAGGGAGAGGCTGAGAGGAGGAGGGAGCTGGCAGAGGAGGAGATGGCTCAAGCCGGACAGCCTCAGAAGCTGGAGGAAGACCCGGACCAACCACAGGACGAGCAGCAGGAGGAAGAGGAGGAGCAGCCAGAACAGGAACAGCCGGACGAGAACGCCCTGGACCGACAGAGACGCCAGCCACAACCGGTCAGAACTGGTTTGGACTACTGAGTTTTACCTAAACAGGCTCAAAATGGACCTTAAACTGGCTTAAATTTTCTGTATCTGTTTTTCAAAATAGCTTAGTTGAGCAACATAACACACATTTTGTAATCATAAATTAGTCAGATGTGTCCTTGCCATATCGGGGACACAGCTACTGCTAAAATTGTAGTGATAATGATTTATCTTAAATCCCAGAGGAGATGGAATAAATTACAACCTGTCCTCAGTGTTTACCTCTTTGATTGATGACAGCTTGCTCATTATGTGTTATGTTCATTGTTTTACGCTGTCGTTTTCATCTATTAAACTTTCCCAAAGGAGGAATTATACCTTACCTCCACGTTTATGTCTCAAATTAGCAGCAACCCTGTGTGTTTGATTTTTTTTCCTTTGCTCTACATGTTGGTCCTTTTGCATCTATTTGTTTTCTACAAAGGGTCTCCATCCGGAGCCGCATCAGGACGGCCAGCAGCAGCAGCACGAGGCGCACGCCCAGGTGGAGCGGGTGAAGTCGGCATACGAGCAGCAGCAGGAGCAGCAGCGCCTGGAGGCTCAGAGGGCCAAGGAGCGCCAGCAGATCCACCTGCGTCAGGAGGCCCTGCAGGTCCACAGAGACAAGGTGCTGAAGGAGAGGGAGCAGAGGCTGAAGCAGGAGAAGGAGAGAGAGCAGCTGCAGCACAAGGAGGCCGACAAACGGGAGCAGATGATGAGAGAGGAGCACCAAAGGTCAGAGTTCAAATCAGAGCTGGAATCAATTAAAATCAGAGGTATCTAGCAATGCAGATAGTTCCCCTTTTATGTGTAGGTTTTAGGATATCCACCTCTGAGATTTCTGTTGCTATGCCAACACAGTGCCCTGTTCAAATCGTTCAAACGTTTTGATGTAATTTCTCAACGCTTTTCAAGTATTAACTTGAAAAGAAGAAAGTGAAATGAACTGACCCAAAGTGAAATGAACTGACCCAATCCACATCTTCAGCCTTGTTGCTACATCAGCTCAAAAAACGCACGGAGACGGAGAATCAGCAGCTCAGTCAGCCATGGGTGACGGCCATTTTCATAATTATCTTTTTCTAAAGAAATGTCAAAAGGAACACTTAATGAGACTGGCGTTGCATTGATCAACCTGAGCAATAATAAAAATCTGCTTCCTGCAAACTGGAAGTTGTACTTTGCTGTTTGCCGCTTTTGCCGCTTGCCAAACTAATTATTCTGGCAGTAGCACACACATCCATAATCCAGGAGGAAACGCTTTGATCAAATTTGTGCAAAGACAAAAGGGGAAAAAACTCTATGGCTCTTGATAAGCAGATGTGTCTATGTAAGTGCAAACTGGAACAGTTCTTCCACACAAACGATATACTGTACTGGCCGTCATGCAGCAACATTCTCTTAAATTTCTCTGAGAAGTCAACCCAGGTGTGCTGAATGATGAATCCCACTTGATCATAAATTGGCCAATTGTTTATTATTAGCATAGGCAGCGCCCCCTAAACACTATATAAGGGCAGGTGATGCAAATACTCTGGCACATGCCCGAGAATTGAAGTGATGCCACCAAAACATACTGTAAGAAGAAGAACTTCAGCTGTAGTGAAATTTGACGAACTGTTAAATAAACTTTAAGGAAGTAAACATGATTTTCCAGAGTCAGAAAGCATCGAAGAGCAGTATGTAAGCCATTCAGAAGCTGAAAGCACGCAATATCATCCAAGGGTTTTTATAGTCTCTTAATTGGATCAATGGGCCTGTAGTATTTATTTAGCCCACGTTTAATTGTATTTATTCTAAAACATATAAAAATCTAAATTTGATTGTGATATTCATGTATTTTCCATGTTCCCTTGTGTTGGACACACCATTTTTGGACTGTGAAAATTAGATTTATTTATTTTTGTCTTGGTCAGAGTGCTCTCTCTTACCCAAGAGAAGAGCAAAAAATAAGAAGAAATCGTGGATATGGGCAAAAATAAGAGGAAATTTGTTCATATATTGCTCCCTGCATGAGACCCACTGTATCTTATACAGCTAAATATGTATCCATAGCCAAAAAAAGAAGGCTGCTGAACAAAAACTGCTTCATGACAAGCAGTTAATGTTTAAACACACTGTAGTACGCATGAATATTTCTCAACAATAATAACACTGTTATGATGTGGCTCATAGTGCCTATGCTCTTCTGTACTGTCATTGCTGTCATTAGGAAGAGGACCGATTATGAGAATATGGACAATGATATTGTTCAAGGAGAAGATGACCGTCACACTGACGATGAAGAAGGTGAGACCGGAAGATTAATTGCAGAAAAATATTTTTTGAAATAGTGTTTCTCATTGTCTGATGGTATTAGAAAAGTTCACAGTAGCAGTTGGTTCATACTTAGTGGATATGTTTGTGTGTTAACAGACGCTCACATGTTACATGAGGATGAGGAGGAGAACCAAGAAGTGGATCACAGAGTGCCACATCAGCAGGTGACTGTCTACCCATCTATCCCATCCCATCCCATCTGTTAACACACGCATCCTCATCCTCCGTCTATCCTTTCAGCTCATTCAGTCACTTAACATTCACACCAGTGTATCGTGTGTCATACATCCATTCAGCCATCCATCCACAAATCGATTCTTTCATCCTCCCCGCCCGCCGTCCTCTGCTGGCATGTTCATCTCCCCTCTATCCGTCTTCCACGCGTCAGTCTGCCCAGCGATCTGTTAAAGCTTCTGAATACCAACAAGGCAGTTAATACAACATTAGAGAGCACTAACTGCCACAATCAGTTTTATCTGCCAAAACAGATCCAGTTATAAATCCTCCACACTGCAGTTTTTATTGCATGCGTTTTATCATGCTCTTATTCTAATATTAATGCTCCATAGATTTTATGCAAATATTAAGCTACTATTATTAATGTGTCTCTTCCTTACTCTCTTTTCACTACGATCTGTTCTTATGTAGGGCGCTGCTGGGGACCTGGACCCCGAGGACGACCCCAACAACCAGGGAGAGGACGAGTTTGAGGAGGCCGAGGACGAGCGGCCGCAGAACCGGGTCGCAGGAGACGAGGAGGAGGTGGTAGAGGAGGAAGAGGAGCCGGCACCGCCAGCCCAGCACAAAGACGTACGCCCGGGCCCCAAACAACCTGCTGTGGAGGAGGAACTGGTGGTGAGTAAGGGGCCAGAGGAGAAACGAGGCCGAACGGTCGAATACACAGTAGTGCTGACAGAACGAGAGAAGATGAACATCGGCATGCACACAAACACTGCTCAGGGTGGCATGATGAAACTGACGGTGAGGGTTTGAGAGCTGGAGACATCTGGGGAAGTGAGGAAGCCACAGGATCTAGGGAAAGAAATTATCTTTAAGTCGTGTTTTAACTTGTGTGATTTGTGTGCATTCAGATGGCGGGAAACCCAGATCAACAGGAAGACACGCTGGATGACCAGTACCAGGAGGAAGTAGAGGACGAGGTGTGTAACACTCAGACGAATGCTGTACATATTGAGTAAAAATACAGTAATACAAAATATACGAGGGAGCAAAAAGGACATGCAGGAACGGATTTGCCATACCGTAATGACACAATAATCATCTTGTAATGTTTTGTCTCGTTGGTTTCCTGAAGGCCCAGGAGGACATAGCTGGTGGGCAGAAGAGAGAGGAGGAGGTGGAGGAGGAAGGAGAGGATCCATATAACGAGGAGAACATAGAACAGGTCGGTTCTTCTGCGGGGAACCAGAGTCCGAGGATTTTTAGCTTCTAGTTTCCTCAAGTCACCGCATTTCATTCCCTCAACCCAAACTGGTTCAAAGCTTATTGAACATTTACCCTGCAAGGTGTCCAGGTGGTGCATGGGTATCATAGGAGATTCATGGTGTAGTCAAGTACCTATTTAAACCATGACATAATGCTAAAAACATATTTACTTAATATCTCAAAAGAGGAGTTGGCTTTACAAGTCACATCACGGTATCAAACTTTATTTGTATAGCACCTTTCATACAGGTTAATGCAGTTCAAAGTGCTTCACAGATGACTGACAAGCAGAAATGTGTGGATCATAAAACAACAGAAATTACAAAACAATTAAGCGATTTAACAATTTGGTAATTTGAGACCAATGCATGCGAAACAATAAAATAATAAAAATGTAATAAAATAGAATTAAAAGCTATAATAACAGTAATAGTAGTAAAATAATGTGATGTAAAAACTAGATTAATTAAATGACAATAAAATTACACAACTTAAATACAGTAAAATAAGTGATTAATAAAATAACAATAAACTACAGTCAAGAATCCGGCATCCAGTGGCCATCAGAGGGCTGCATCGTAATGCATTTTCACATTTTCAAAACTCAGCGATGATGATTGCAATGACAGAAGACGGTGTTGCCAATAATATTCAATACCCATTTCCTCAGCATAACTAGGTAATCTATTTTTATTCCCTGGGGCATTTCATCGGTTCCTGAGCCACATTTAGAGCAGAAAGCACCTGCTGTACACGGTAACATGTTTTGGTATCACTTCCGGAAAGTAATATTTACAACAGTGACGTAAGAGCTGTATTGGCTACACGGGGATGAACATGCATGTCTGTGTTTTGTCGCTGTAACTTGAAGCTTGCCTGTGCACGTCCTGGTAAATGAGGGGGATCAGATGTAGAGTCTGTCGGGGTGTCGGGTCACCACCTGGGCTCGGTTTATTCAGTTTGTCCTAAGAGGAAATCTGTCTGAATGCAGAAGCTCACACACATTTAACAACTTTGAAATAATTAGTTGATGTAATATATTTACTTGTTTACATGTTGTTGTAAAATGGGTGATGTACGCTGGGTTGGTCTTGATATTTCTAAGAGGTCATTTTAAGAAGTGATATGATCTCCCGTGTTGAGTAATATACAAAGTTAAGCTTGCTGAAGCGTCCTTGAGAAAGACATTTGAGTCCCTACTACTACGTTCTGTTGTGTAACTGACCCTGACCCCTGACCTCCGTGGAGAGTGACATTCATTTATTTTTAATCTCTACTTTTTAGCCAGGAACACAGTACTGTCAGTAAGGTCCGTAGTCCTCTTGCTTCTTCAACTGACTTGTGTTTCATACTCTGCCAGTCACCCAATGAGTGAACGCATTAACGTTTCTCTGTAATTTGAGCTCAGTAGAGCTTTTCACTTCATTCAGCTTCATTCATCCGCTGTTGCACGGTCGGTCTGGCAGAGGTGTTTCAGTTGAACCTTTGAACAAGAGTCACTGCTTCCATTTATTTATAATAGAATTAAAATCCTGTATGTTACAATCCTATAGACGGATTAGCAAGGAGAAACACACTTTCCCCTTGTCACAGTCACAAAGCATAGATTCTATGGGGATGCAACTCAACACGTTTTTGTCAACCGTATGGAAAAGTTAGCTTTGTAATGCCCACATACTCGGTTGTTTTTACAGCTTAACTGTGAAATGGCATGAAATGTAAGATAAGCTTACTATGAAAATGGCCGTGCAAAAATAGTACGAGACCTGGATGTAAACATGAATTCAAGTTAAATTGTGCCATGAACACCTGTAAATCATTGACTGTATATAAGAAGTGGAAGTAGTCACCGTGACATCACCCATTGGTTTGACACGAGACACGAGAGCGTGGAGCTAAGTACAACTGAACGCTGAATAAGACATTTTAAGGCGACCCAAAAAGGTTATAAATATCTTTCATGAACTGAAAACACACTGTGAAAGAGTTAAAGTTGTAAGACGGAAACACAGACAACTCCCAGACCGGACAACACCGTGGTAGCGACCTGTCAATCACAAGGTAGCCACGCCCTAAAGCATCCCCTGCTTTATGGTCTATTTGACTCTAAATGGGACCATAAGTTACTAAATGAACATCATGCTGTATTGAAGAAGACTTGAAACTAGCGATTAAGACCATAAACTCATGTTTACAATGTTTACTGAGGTAATAAATCAAGTGAGAAGTAGGGTCATTTTCTCATAGACTTCTATACAATCAGACTTCTTTTTGCAACCAGAGGAGTCGCCCCCTGCTGGCTATTAGAAAGAATGCAAGTTTAAGGCACTTCCGCTTTGGCTTCACTTTTCATACCCCGGAGGTTGCCCACTGCTGTAAATGTCTGAAATTATCATCTTTAGTGGAACAAATTTTCACAAGATGGCTAATAAAAAGTTTTGTTGTGTGTTTGTGAATTGCTCCAGGAAGAAGTAAAACACCAGGAGGTACCAAGACGTGAGGTGGAGCACAGAAAAGAGGCAGAGAATAACGAGGAAGAGAACTACGAAGAGGAAGAAGAGGATATAGAGGAGGATACGGCTGGTCAAAACAAGGGAACCAATCGGAGGGCAGAGATGTGAGACGGACGCAGACTTTGACCAGTTGCAGTGCCTTTTCGGCTGCCCATAGAGCCTATCGGGTCTTTCTTTCCCTCGTTTCCCAAAGGAATAAAACCAGCCATCCATTCAGAATTCCAATTAGGAATATGGGATATTATGCCTGAGACATGGGATGCTTTTCCAAACACTGTGGGGTGGAACTGAGCAGCTTACACTGTGGAAATGGACAGAATTTGTCGGGCGGAAATGGGATGTATACTGTATATTTTTTTTTATTCATTTGCTTTCCTGTCTGCCTGATCGCCTGCCTGGTTCTGTTTTTCAACAGCAGACAGGCAGAGAATGTATTTCTACCAATATGCTGTCTTTGAGTATGTGTAAAGAAAGCAAAGATAAATTATGTTATTCTGATGTGCAGGCCTTTTTATGTATGTTTTATGCAAACAGTTGTATTCTTTGTAGAGCTCAAATTTTGTTATTTACATCTTGCATTCCAATCGATCAAGTCGTTTTCTGTTATTTATTGTTGATTGTAACTACTCTGACAATCGTAAAAAAAAAGGTGCAACATTTCTTTATTTTTTATTATTTCCCTCGACTGAACTAGTGGCTTTTACCAACTATTTGAAGCGGACACAGGAGTATTTCGACTGGATATTTCTGCAAAATGCCAGTCAAAAAGACATTTCTGGTGAAGCCGTTCTGTGCTGGAGGTGTCACTCTGACATGTGCCTTTCCGTTCTTGGAAACCTCTTCTAGGTCTTACTCATTTTACATTTGGAAAATCATTTCAATAGGACAGGAGAGATAAGAGTTAGTGCTGAGCCTCTTGCATATTGCTTCAGCATAGCCTTAAATGGAGAGCTATTTCAAGTCGACTGCTGGTGTGAATTCAATTCACAAACCGTAATGCAATTTACTGCAAAATCTTTAGTCTGCTGTACCATGTATAGTAAAACAAATGCTGACAATTTGTACAATTTTTCCACTAGTTATATTTGATACAAAAAAGTGGGATTTTGATTGTATTGAATGTTTGCCACTTGAATGGTGAGTGTGTGGAAATAAAGAGGTCAAAGGATTGTTGTCTGATATTTATAGTTGTGAGTAATCAAAACTACCTGGAGCTACGTATTAGGTAGTAGTTGGTTCATTTTAGGATGCTAGCTGCCATATAATCTTTTTAATGTTCGTGTAGAGCTTTCCTCGGACTTAAGAATTGGGCTGTAGTCTATTTTTGCCTGTCCATCCTGCCTGTGGGGTAAAATAAAACTCGCCAGGGATGACATAATGTGACACTTTGCTGAGAGCACAGGGCTGCAGAACAACACTGGAGGCAGGATGAATAAGGCAGTATATACTGTATATGAAAAGATATTTTGTTTAGAGGGGGTCTTAAATGAATAACAGCAAGTTGGATCAGTGGTGTTTGTGACTTGCTTGGTTTTGCAGTTCTCTACAAGCTAAAGAAAAGCTGCTTCTTTACAGCCTCAGTCTTTAGGAAAGAATGTGAGATACTGCGATCCTGTCAATCCTCGCTCCAGAAAAATTAAAATGTAGAAATCGGGTGTTTCTGACAAGTGTTGAAAAGTTTATGAAGCATAGTAAAAGTTCCCAACTAACTTATTTTCTTAACATATTTGATCAAAATCAAGGAAAAGTAGTTTAGAGAGAGAAAAGGACATCATTTTTTTGACAATTTAGATCCATCCTAGTGTTTGTGCGTTATGACAGAATAATTACTAAGAAAACCCTGCTGCTCCTTGTAAAAAGTATTATCTGGGTATTATATCTGATGTTGTGGATCAACAGAAAATTAATAGCCAACTATTTTGGTAATTGATTGATTGTGTATTGAGTCCTTTTACAAGCAAAATAAGATCCCAAACTAAAAAAAAAAGAGATCCTAAACTGAAAATATATATTAATTAAAAATAAATAAATAAATATATAATTTATTCTAAGAGATTTCAGAAATGATCAAAATTACATTTGAATTGAAAATAAAAATCATACCCTTATTAATAGTGTGGTTACATTGTTGTTTGTTTCAGGATTCAAGATCAATACTCGAGCCTTCAGTTTCAAATTTTAGCTTTACAATTACAATTTTGTCGTTCAAATTGATTTAAAGTTTGTCTCCATTTGTCTCCATACCCTGGTAGGTATTACTGGTCAAAGCGTGCCAGACTCAGATCAAGGCCATAAGTCAAGTTACCATGAATATTTACTCACCAATGAGGAGCCCAGTCGGCTGGAGAGACCTCAGAGTTGAGCTGCTGCTCCTCAACTGAACTGTCGATGAGAATCTCCAGCTTGTCACAGAGCAGCTGGAGATCCATGAAGGATCCAGAGGAAGATGTTGGGATGCTCCACTGCTGTTGTTGTCCTGTTGCCTGACACTACTAATAAAATTGATAGATGGGCTCATAACTTTGACTTGAGCTGTGTGCAATTCCTCCGTCGAGCCTATCTTCAAACAGAGACGAGATGATCATGAATATGTATCGAGCAGAAGGGAAAAATCATAAATATTCATTGTTGAGTTTACACGTCATGAGTTGTTCACGTCTGCACTGCAAAGTATAAATCCTCTCAACTGCTGTTCTTTACCCTCTCTGGTTGAGGTGGGAAGATTGCGTGTGAACTCTCTCACATGGGAAATGAACCGACAAATCAGGATGAAATGAAAATCAAACGAGAGGGGGTTGACTGAGAGAGGCAATTACCTCTAATGAACAACATTTGTCCCCGGCACACAGTCTCAATCAAATCATCCCTCCTCGTCCTCCTCCTCCTCCTCCTCTTCTCAGGCTCTATTGCTGCTCTGCCTCTCACTTCCTGTCACCATCCCTGTGCTTTCTCTCCATTTCCTCCCTCTCTGCCTCTCACCGTCTCTTTTCTCTCTCTTCCCTTGCCTCTTTTTCCCTGTCATCATCCCTCTGCTGTTGTGAGATTGTTGATCTCCCCAGAGGGACTGGTGGGATGCTGGAGGAGTTCGAAAGTAACAGGTGTCTCATTACTGTGCTAATAGCAGGCCACCGGGAGACGCACACACACACACACACACATTTTACAGTGACAAGCAGAGATAACTCCTCCACATTCGTCACATTCTTGCGCTCTCTCTCAGTCATCACTTCATGGGTGAATTACCAGGCAAGAATAATTTTAACGTGTCGATGATGCCAGCCGGAGTCTATCTTGAGACGCGAGCCCACGCGACTGCCACCAATTCTCAAATCGTCTATTTAACACCAGTGCAAGATTTACTTGAAAGCTGAAGCTCCGAGCTATGAAAAGATGTGTTTTTTTCCACCCACGATTTTTGGGAAAATCAACTCAAACTCCTCTCCTATTTTACCGCCATGCTGGAAGAGATCATAGCGTAAAAAAACGGACTGCAAAGATAATTGATGACATCTCGAAACCATCAGTTGAACCATCAGCTTCTCCTTTTTGACCTGGATCCTGTGCATAAGGATCCAGTGAGCTCATTATACTGTCTCTCTGCAGCAGTAATGATCTCTCATTCATCAGCTGCAGACTTTCTATCTCCATCTCCACACACACACACACAGAACACGCAATTGCACAAACAATCTTCCACACTTAAACGAATCCCAATGAGGCATGTAACTGGCAGTTTGTGCCCGGCTGTATGCTTGTTAGAGAGATATCGGCTGCTTAAATTGTGTTTCTCCGCATTACTGTGAGGGAAGAGAAAGCGAGCGCTGCTTGTGTGTGTTCATACTTGAGTCGTGTGTACGTGCGCCGGCGCTCGCTTGAGGGCACGCGTCGAAGTATTCATACTTCTGTGTTCTGCGGCATCAGATAACAAAGTGTGTTTATGTTTCTGAAAATGAAACCGTTATTAAAGAATACACCGCTGCAGTGTATGAATAAATCAACTCCAGCTGACAGGAGGGGGCAATGTGTGTGTAACCCCCACTACATTGCATTATCTATGACAGTATGGAGGCCCTTTTCTTTTATCCAGAGCACTTTACACCATCTACTCACACTTTTAGTGGGAATTAAGTTCTGCCAATGTGAGTGCTTTACAAGCTATGGAGGATTACTCTTTGTGTACATGTTTTGTGTGTGTGTGAGCTGCTGCATGAGGCTCACGGGTCATTACCCAGTCAGTCAGAGGACACAAGAGGCCATTATTCTGGGGAGTCTGGACACTAAATGTTTGATAAGCCTCGAAAGCGGATGTCCTGTTTCTCTTCTCATATATAACACTAAAGACACAGCTACCGATTAAAAAACTCCATAAAATAATCTACATTGTACTTGTTTCTGCTCAGCTAAAACAATCTAAAATGATTCTCTAACGTATGTTCGGTGCAGTCTGTAGCAGACATAGAGGAGTGTGAATGTGTCGGCTCAGCGGAGTCCTGAGAGATGTCGAGCGGGTGGAGATGAGTCACGTAGCAATCTGATTATCCTCCTCCCTCTTTCCCTCTATCAGAGCCAAAGTTCATCACAACCATTCAATCTCTGTTCTGCACCACGCTCAGTTAAAAAACTCAACACTAATGGATGACAGCTAGAAGGCTTCATTGTGTTTTCTATTTATTATCAAAATATGTGGATAGAATATATTTAAAAAAAATCTCACTTACAAAGATATCAATAATGATAATAAGAAAAAGCATTTTACATGGCCTTGGAGCACATTACCGTTACATTTCATGTGACGGCATTGTCGGTGTTTTTCGGCAACTGTTGTGACACAATTTGTGTAAATACATTGAACAGTTCTATGACACCTTTAGTGCTGAAGAGTACTTTGTTGAAGCCTTGTAGGACTGGGAAAACTGACCCCAAACACATCCATCAATGGAGAGAGAGTGTCATAGAATGTTGCACATCCTGGTGGTTTCTGGGAAATGTAGTCTGGTGGGCAGAGAGTCTTCTGGCAGCTTGGGGATTCCATCCAGGATCTCTAGCTTTGGCAAACAGAGGAAAACACTGCACAAAGACAAAAGCAGAAAGAGAGAAGATGACACAAAAAGGACAAGAACCTTTTGCAAACACAATTTTTGCTTTGATGCACTCTCTCCATTAGCCGTCTTTATCTCCTCACCGTGCGCGGTAGTTCTGAGTGAAGGTCACTGGGTTGTGGGTCAGGTTGAGGGAGCGGAGCGAGCCGTTCCCCAGAGCTCCTAGTCCCCCCAGGGAGCCGATGGCGTTCTCAGACAGACAAAGGTGCTCCACTGCTGGGAGCTTTGGCAGCTGACGCAGACACACCATGTGGTTACGGTGCAGGTTCAGCATCCTGCACCTGCCCGGAGGAAGCACATATAGGCCTTCTTTTAGTGGTTATTGATACGAAAAACAACATTATATTGGATGAAGGAACAGCTCTCACATCCGACTACAGGTGTTTAACAAGATAGTTGTTCAAAAGCTCTAAACTGTAGATTGTTCTACAGGTGAGGGGAGTTGTGGTGCAGTCTGGGTAGTGTGGTTCATACCTTGGCAGACGTACAGAACTCAGGTTGGTGAGGGAATTGTCAACCAGCTGTAGTTTCTCCACACGGATCAACCGACGGAGGATCCGGAGGAAATTTTCTTGCTGGAAGGGGTCACCCAAGTCCTGATAGGACAGGTTTAACTCCTGAGAAGAGACAGGTGGTGAAATCGAGACCGTCTTCATCTCTTTGTCTCTGTCACAACATTCATTCTAATGCTTGCTCTGTTTACTCTGCCATACACTAACTCTCCCTCGTCGTTCCAGATCCAGCCACTCATCCGACTGGAAACTCAGAAATTTTGACTTTCCAGTTCAAATAGAACGCAGCAATATATCGGCCCATTTCCACTCCTTCTCTGTCATATTGTCTAGTTTGCATAAGTCCTAGCTTTACCTGGTTTCGCCTGTTTTTGGACCATCAGTAAACAAGAACTTATTGTCTCTTTCTGACTCTCTTTGTGGCATGCTTTTGGGTTCAAGCTAGTCGTGTTTCTGAGGCATTACTCTCCCTCTTTCTCATCATTTTGTTCCTTAGGTCCCTAGTCTACTCTTGTACTATACTGTATATCTTTAACATTATACACAAACACAATGCTTTCTGACTTACCAGACAGTTTTCCCAGTTCTCTTGCAGTCTATCCTCCCATCGTTGTCCTTCATTTTCTCTCCTCCTTCTCCTGCCTCTCTCCAAACAGATGTCATCCCCCTCTCTTTGAAACAGCTCCTCTTCTGATGGCCCTTTCATGACGACATTGTCAAAAAAAGTCTATAACAATGTTCACATCATTATCAACCATTACCTGAAAAAACAATTCCTAATCCTGTTTACAGTTTTAACAGTTATCGGTTTAGATTTTTGTGTGACTTACTTCTTTTTTGAATGCTTAAATCGTTTACATTTAAATAGAAGAAATCCCACTTTCCAATGAATGGTTGTAAGATTCCCTGTTTCTTTTTACTCCCAAAAAAACTATGAATTGAATTTTCTAAAGAAATACTCTCAAACCACAACGCAACAGTGCATGAGTTAGAAAACTGTACTCGCTTCTTTTATATCACAGGAAGTTCTTATATGACATTTCCCTTCCTTCTGTTTCGTTTAATCCAAGCAGCAAACGGAGCACAAAGAAGGACTTCTAGACTTCTACTGTGGCTACTGTGTATATTTTTGACTATCAAAGTGCAAAAGGTCACAGTGGTGATTTTCTCAGAGTGATCCTGACCTTCTCTGACCCTGGGACAGGTCAGCTGGTCACCTGTGACATCACACTGCTCCAGGCGATGCCACGACACAAACCGGAATCGACTTGATGGAAGCTGAGAGAAAAAAGAAGAAGAGAGCAGGATGAAAAAACAACACAGTGACAACCACTGTTGATCTATAATTGTGGTGCCCTCCTTGAGTAAATGTGACAGGGTGAAATGCATACACAGAGACATTTGGATCATTCAGTATAATGCTGAAGACACACACTAAAGCTTAATCTACTGCAGCTTCCCATTAGTGCGATATAAACTGTATTCCCTCAGTGTGCAGTTAGTATGTAGCCAGAATCAATGGGTCATTTTTAAGACCGTTAACCAATACTGCTGCACGTGTTAACAAGGTGAAAGTTGTTACTCAAACTCCTTTAGATTGGCTGATGCTCGACAAGAACCACTAATGTTTTATCATCTGATGATGGCAGCCTCCTCCTCCTTTCTTGCCTCTATTTCATCCCTTATCGCTCTTTCCTTTATAGATCTGTACACACATCCGCCAAATGCAGTATTTCAGGTATCATATCACACAGCCAATTTCACACTACTTTCTAACCTCAAAATGAACGTTTCAGAGACTTAATATCTTATTCATAAAATTGCTAATGTAATGTGCAAGCTCACTGTCTCTGTTACTCCAGTGGGAGGAAGTACTGGACTAAACTCTTCCCCCTGACATGACCTTGTCACCCCCCCTTACACTCATCCTGTTCACCCTCACTTTGTCTGTGTAACCTTACACCTTCCACTGTTACTCTAGACACAGGAATGACCCCGCTCCACTTGACCACCCCTCCTCATTGACTGGACACTCAAAAAAACAGCCCCGGGTCACCTGCTCATTTTTGGAAAGCACAGTGGATACAAATGCTGTAAAGAATAAAATACAAACTTGACAGACTGATGCACCCTCTCCAATCCAAATGTTGGAAAGGTGGTTGGTCAAATCACAGTCAAATATACAGATCAAATCATGATGGGCTGCAAATAATTAGAATAGAAAATGTGTATGATTCAGTCTACTGTATAATTATTTGCATGATTGGAAATGTATTAAAATAAGATACTATGTTTTACATTATAAAACAATGTCTAAATATATTAAAGAAAGTGTATAGGATCTGGCGGTATCTAGCGGTGAGGCTGCAGATTACAACTTCTCCCGTGTGCCAAGCGTGTAGGATTGCTACGGTGGCTGACGCGAAAACGTGAATGGCCCTCTCTAGAGCCAGTTGTTGAAAGAGTAGAGTGCTTAGATTCTGTGCACGTGGGAAGTGAGTAGTGAAGCAAGAGAGAGTGGCGGCGACGGCAGCGAGTAACGTTATCGACTCTGGCTCAAGTTAACAGTGTTTCGTTTGTCTGTTCTGGGCTACTATTGAAATATGGCGGTGCAAATATAGCGGACTATGTGAAGAGGACCCACTCCCTATAAACGGCTCATTCTAAGCTAACAAAAACACAACACTTAGTTTCAGATGATGATACACTAAAGAAAACATACTTACTAATATTATATTCCATTTCTGCCAATAGATCCCCCTCAATGCTACACACTGGTTCTTTAACAAAGCTAGATTTTTTAAAGCCTGACAACAGAGCCATGAGGAGGTGCAGAAGTCTAGTTTTCTCTCAGAGCACTTGAATTACAATATGCTGAAAGGTTATTATGGAATTTTTCCCCAATGATGCCAAAAAACCTTAATGCCTACTGAAGCTTTGAACCACCTTAATCTTTTATCAGTTATTTATCATAACACCTGATGACAAGATGAATAGGTTCAGTTCCAAAACAAAAGCATTGATTACATACACAAGCAATAAAAATAACCCAAAGTTAGTATAAGTTTCATACAATTTCTACTTTGCAATAAAATTCTGTGGAAATGCCATTGTGCTACAGGACTTTTAAAGGAACAGTGCAGTACGCTCTCATTCCCAGGGCGTAAAATACCGAGGCTTTGTCACAACCATCTGCGTTCGTTACGGCTGCACACAACACTCTTTAGCGCTGGTATGAAACGCCGTTGTAAACCCATCCGCGGCAACAGTAAATGCTCTGAGAAAGTGCGCCAGGTGGGTGGTGAGGTAGTTTAAAGAGCAAAAAGACACACACTGGGCGGGTGAATGGGTCCATTAAACACAAGGCTTTCATCCAGTAGACCGCCGTTTGTGTTACAATCAGCTGTTCGTCCTGTGTACACAATATTCACTGTAATTTTCACTGTACAAACCATGCATGTCTTTCCTAAACATAACTCTAGTGGTTTTGTTGCCAAATCCTAAAGAGGTTTTGATGCCGAAAAATAAAGTGACGCCTTGCAGTCAGAAGTACATAGAGTATTTTGTTTACCACAGGTAAGGAACATAGGGAGGATTAGGTAAGAAGCCATTTTTCATCTTTCTTTTTCAAATAGTCAGGAGGGTGAAAAATCCCTCTGCTTGGCAATCTAGGCCAGAGGCCAGAGGCCTGAGGGATAAAATAGAGAGACAGACTGAGAATATTAGGTTCAGTTCAGAGCGGAGAGAAAGACTGAACTGGAAGCAGTGGAAGAAGAAAGGATGAGGAGAAATGGGGGGGAGTACACAGGAGAGGTAAGGAGATGGAAGAGGCAAAGCTACAGACGTGAAGGGAGGGTAAGGAGCACAAATGACTTAGAGGACAGCAGCAATGAACGATCACTGGCTTATTGTGTGTGTGTGTGTGTGTGCCACTCACAGGTGTAGATACAAGTCCAGAATCAGGACTCTGGTCCACAGAGAGAGGTGTGCCTGTAACCCCGGGGTCAGAGTACTGGGACGAGTGGGATTTGGGGAAACTGCCACTGAGAGTGTTCACACCTGAAGAACTGATAGAGAGAGAAAGAAAAAGAAAGATGGGGTCAAACAGGACATTATCACATCTTTGGGGCTGCTGTCTTTTCGTAATGTAAGCCCTGGTGTGTGTGCTGAAACCCTGACCACCGGCCGAGTGGTTAGAGTTACTGTGAACTGGGCCTGACAATGCAGATTAGGACCCGTTGCCATGGCAGCAGCAGTGGACACCTGAGCAGGTGCTATTAGCTATCTCATAATAGCCGCTATATGCTGGGGGTTATAGCTGGACACACACTGGTGCCTCTATAATTGATACTGCTTGTACAGTACTGTATGCTACTATATATATAATGATTGAATAAATAATGATGCTGGTAAAACTGGTCTCTGACGTCTCTTGAGCCTGATAATGTAATAAAATTGGCAGAATATATGAGTGTTGTCTTACCTTTCTGACATGTCCCAACCGTGTTGTGGTGAGTTCTCCTGTCCTTCTTTAACACATTGTGAACGGCTCGGTTTAGCCCTGTGAAGCTGGAGCTGTTACCCATGGAGCCCGCTGGGTTTGTTGGTATTCACCGAGAGAAAGTGTACCGTCCTGTCCTGTGTGCTGCTCTGGTTCACTCTGGTGTGTGTGTGTGTGTGGGGGCCTGCTGCTGCTGCTGCAGGTGAGACTGATCTACTGAGCTGCTGGTTGCCAGGCAACAGTGTTCAGGTGTATCACACAAGACAAACTCGCGAGGCACTGCTGCTGCTGCACAGCTCAGCCTCTCTCTGTAGACTAAATGCAAATTCAGCTTTTAAATGAAATGTGACAGCTCAATTACCTTTAAACAAAAGAGACCAGAGGGAAAACTTCTTGCTTTGTGTTAGCAACATAAAGAGTGCTTACATTTGTCATAAGGTTTTTTGTCTCTAATTATGTATATGTAGAGGCACATCATTGGAGCAAATCTGACACAAAATATAACACAATATATGCTGTTATTTTCATCAGTTTATCAGTCATGTTTCAGTGTCTTTCTTACGATCTCCTTCTCCATCCTCTCCTTTTTTAGTTTTGGCATTATTTTTCTCATCATAATTACCTTTGTTCATCTTGATATTTCATCCATATACATTTTGTAAAACACTAACTTGGGTCTGAAAACATACTGAAATAAAAGTTATAAAAGGGACTGTTTGTAAGAATCAGAAATTGATTGTAACAGCGACACCTGTGGCCGTTAAGTCAACGACAGTCAGTGTCCTGTTGCTCGCCCTTGCCCGTGTGCACGCGCTACCTGAATGTGAGCAAGCATCCGTCAAAACAGTGAGGCGACACACGTCAGCTAAAACCACAATATCACTCTATATTTCACCTGATGTTAGCTGACCAGACAAAGGTCTCTCCATGAATCAACGCTGATCCTAGTGTTGGCTTTTCCTGCCTCGGCCTCCCGACCACGGCCGGAGTGCGAGCTGAGCGAGCGAGAACGAGCGCGCTGTGTGAGTGAAGGCAAGCAGGCAGAGGAGCAGAGTACAGCAGAGACTCCGGTCCTGGAGACCAAAGCTACGGTCTCCCCCACGTCCTCCAACCGCGGCCAACACTGTTTTGCAAGACGGGCTTTACTAGATATAACTTTGCGGTTTATGTGCTTCCGTGGAGTTTGTGTTGGAGTCTGAGTCTGAACAGCGTAGCCACACGTGAGCGCGCTTGGGACACCGTTAAAGTCCCTTTAACCCTCATCAACTGGGGTCCCTGCAGGCCCTAGAGGTAAACTATTTTCTCATATCTCATAGGTGTTTTATTCTGTCATTTCAATTTTCATGACTTTGTCAGTCAATTTGTTCCCAATGACTTCATAACATTGTTTTCTGTTTTAATTAATGCTAAAGACAAATGTATTGTGGGGTCCTGGGGGACCCCAGTTAAAAGCACCCACTTGCAGTTAAAATAAAATTGAATAGATAGATAACATGTTTGCCATAATAATAATTTAAAGTATGACACACTATCAGGGGGGTAGGGGCCACTCTGTCAGTCATTTTGAAGGAGACAGACACAGATTTCCTCATGTGCGCTTTCTATTTACATTTTACACAATATGCAAATTGACTGTAATTTTCCTAAAATAATAATAATCTGTTTGTTTTTTATTCAGATGACATTAATTACATAACTAATAATGTTTTGAGAAGAAATATCTTAACATTTTGCTATGATGGTTGTTTCTTATAGTTTATTCTCGGGGTCCCCAGGGAACCCAGTCGGTAATCATTGTACGTTAAAAGTGATGGCAGAATGAGGGTTAAAGTAATGATATTACTTAAACAAACATTTACTGTAAATGACAAAAAACTGAGCAGAGAACTCCAGCCTCCTGGTGGCCATGGCCAGCTACACTGACTTTCAAAGAACAAATGGGGGAATAATGGGATCAGTGGTGGGAAAAAATAAAAATCTTTACTCAAGTAGTACCACACAATGTTAAAACTATACCATACTAAGTCCTGAACTCTAATTTTGTTTAAGTAAAAGCACTGAGGTGTAAAAATGCATTTACCAAAAGTGAGAAATGTTCCCTTTCAGAGTAAATTATTTGATGCATTAGCAGTATTACTACTTTATACATTGTATGGTAGGTTTATACAATACATCACCTTTCGGAGCTAAGGACAGGTTGAGATAAAGCCTCTCTGTTTTTGTGTGTTTCTGTCTTTCTGGAGGAGGAGGGTTGATTTAGATTTTCAGTGGCACACAGTCAAGACATAAGGCACAGCTATCACAGCAGCTGGTGAAAGTAATTTAGATCATAACTCCCTACACCCATGGGCTGTCGTTCATCAACAATGCAGCTCGTTGTGTTTAAGATATTGCAGCGCTGAACACACACTGTGCGCACTGGAGAGATGAAAAAGCTATTAGATATTTCATAGAGGTAAATGAAAACCCTTGGTACTGCAGGGTACTGTGGGAATGATTCCCTCTGACATTGTTCTCACTTGTGTTTAGCAAGAGGTGTTGCCTCCGCTGGTTATTTGAAGCCCGAGTTATCATTTGTAAACTGTGGTGTATATCTGCTTTTGCAATTTAGCGTTTACAGGATTTCATTTGTTTTGTTCTTTTATGATCTGTTTCATCTTGTGTGACAGTCGTGTCAAAGATAATTGGTGTTCCTAAAACATCGACTGGAGATAGGGGATGGCGGCTGTCACATCAAAGCGTCTTTTTGTGTTTTTTTTGTGGTCTTTGTGTTTATCACACAGCACAAACGCTCATATAATGGCGGGGAACATCTGTTGGGGATGTAATTATCAAGGTTTATTTTCTAATATATTACTATCACCGTGCCGGTGGCCTGGTGTCATGCAGACAGCAAAAGGTGAGCTGGTTGTGACAGTTGTTTACTGCATGAGATTACTCATTAATGTTGAGTATTTGCTCAACATTAAAGATATATACATACATCATACATATATTCATAAGGAACAATGTCACTGTTGCTGCCACTACAGTTATGAAAATTTGATTGTAAGTGTTAGCACAGGCAGTTTTTAATAGATGTATTATATAAATATTACATTCCTTAGTAATGCAAGTGTTAGAGACACCCTAACATAACGCAACAACCTTATAGTATTACGTTTCAGACAGGAATGGCATTGAGGGTACTACCTAGAATGTAGACGTATGTATTTTTTATTTTTGTTTGTATGTTTATATATTTATTTTGGTATTTCTGTGTTGCTGCTGCTATGTGTGTTTTTTTCTGTGAGTTTATGTTACCCATTCGTCTTTTGTTAGTAATACGTTACTGTTAGTGTAATGTTTTGTTATTGTGTTATGGAAGGGGTCTGGGGAAGTGGGATGAGGGTGGGGGATATTGTTTGTCTTTCTTTGTCATTTATATTTATTAATGAAAACAAATAAACATTGTTTACAAAAAAGGATTGGTATGATGTAAATATCAAAAAGTCGATAAAAATGTGCATTGAATAAATCTTACAACTAAATATACTATTTACAGCCTAATTAAATTTTATATTTGGACCCTTACGTTAAAAATTTAATTTTTGTTGTGTGTAGTACTACTATAGTTTATTGCTTGCCATTGGGCATAATAAACCCACCAGTTGAAGCTACCACATACATGTTCTTCATGATATTTTTATTTAGATGCATCAGGGCAGAATATTTTCTTAATACAAAGACTTAAAGGTGCAGTGTGTAGGATCTGGCAGTATCTAATGGTGAGGTTGCAGATTGTAACCAACTGAGACCTTATTGAACTTCTCCCGTGTGCCAAGCATGTAGGAGAACTATGGTGGCCAACACGAAAACGTGAAATTGCTAATGACCTTATAGAACCAGTGTTTAGTTTGTCCGTTCTGGGCTGCTGTAGTAACATGGTGGCCGGCTCTGTGAAGAGGACCCAGCTATACGTAGATATAAACGGCTCATTCTAAGGTAACAAAAACACAACGATTCTTATTTTCAGGTGATTATACACTAAAGAAAACATACTTATTAATAATATATTCCATTTCTGCCTATATATACCCCTAAATGTTACACACTGTTCCTTTAAAATAAACGTTCTTATTCTTATGAACATATTAGCTCTCATTTTCTTATATACAGTTTTCCTTATGAAGTGACATTTATGAGAATCAACATGCAGGTCTCATTCGTCCTTGGTCACAGTATATCCTTGCCTGGCCTAGCGATATGATCTGTTTCCTTGTGTGTGTGTGTGTGTGTGTGTGTGTGTGTGTGTGTGTGTGTGGTAGCTAGGTGATGCCACAGGCCTGAAACGACTCCAAGATGCCTTGGCAGGACATTGTCTGCCCTGGGAAGCTGAGTTACGGTTGAACAGCCAACGTTAGGGCATTACATAAAGTCAATTATATATTCAGGCACCGAATATATCAACAGGTTTCATAAACTCCTGATGCATTGCATGTTTTTCAATCTCACCAAATCATTTAACTTGAAAGATGTATTCGTTGTTATCAGTCAGATTAATATCTAAAATGCTGTGGATGACCCCTATAAGCTGCACTGTCCTTGAAAATACAGCTTACATTAAAAAAAATGCCTTTAACCACATAAAAACAACCGGACACAGTTTTTTTTAAATGGGAACACATTCATGTTTTTATTGAGTAAAAGACTGAATACAGCTGGTGTTACTGTTTCTCCCTGTATGTACATCCAAAACGGTGCAGCAGATCTTTTTCAGTGCGCCTGCATGCTCCAGTCCGTCTCTATAGCAACCCGCCTTAGTTACGCAGTCCCCTCTGCTCACCTGTGAGATGCCCAGCTGGGGCTTGATCAACCACTCAGATGTGATAAGGCATATTAGTTCATCAGCAGTTTAGCCATGTGCCTACACTGTAAAAAATGACTAGAATACTGTCTGGAACAGATATATTACTAAGATTCATCGTATAGGGACAAAATGTTCGCACATGTTTATTCTGCAATAAATACTGAGTATATATATGTATATATAGAACACAATGTCAAATGTACAGGGATAGAATTAAAGTGTGAAACTTACAGTGTATCTGGAGTAAGAAAGGGTAAATATTTTTTAGAAGAAGTAGAGAGAAACTGTTTTTGTGCGTCGTTTGTGTGGGCGCGAGTGAGCGCGAAGCTGCTGAACTTAAAGGGGTTGTGCGTGGATTACATATCATGTGTTCTTCTTTCTCATATACAAACCATCCTGTACCAGAGAATATGTACAACTTCCTCTTTCTGCATGTCTGTATCCAGGAGTTTTAAAGCTTCCAGTATCAAAACACAGTCACATTATATGTCGTATGTCATATTTCAATATATAATATATCGTATAATATTCAGTTTGTATTTTCTTTTTTTTTTAAGAGTATAAAACACAGCTGAAGATGGCGATAGGTAGCGCTTATGACGTCAGGGTTTGAGATTGAGACGCCACGGTTACATGGAGTCAAAGTCGTGGTCGTTGGGCTCGATGACTTCAGGGGTCATGACCCTGCCCATGAAGAGGATGGACCCTGGGGAAGGAAGGATCAGATAGAAAGTCAGGTTAAAACACACATACTGTATATATTAGAGGCATTTATACATGTACGGAGACACACATACCTGTCTTCCGGTTTCTAATGACGAAGAAGAACGGGTGATCGGCCATGACCTGCGGGTACAGCACCAGAGTCCTGGTCAGGGCGATCATTCCTGAGAGAGAGAGAGAAACAAACACTAGTTATGTTCTGACAGATGGGGGCAGTGTTTAGTGAACCTGATGTTGCCGTAGAGACCCATCCATACAAAGAAAACGGGTAATAAAACACATAATTATTAAATGGTAGATTGATTGTTAATTAAACTTCAGTTAATAGTTATTTTACTGTTAACAAACAATGAAATGATAATTAATGTTAACTAATTATTATTAATGCTATAATTTATGTTATTTTAACAGCTTATTATTGCACACATTATAAAATGTCATATAATATATTAAGTATTTGTTAATGATTACGAAATGATTTGTAAACCTTTAAGATAATCGTTTGTAAAGCATCTAAAGTATAAACATTACATAGATAGATAGACCAGATATTTACACGTTGTTAATGGAAAATAATTGTTTTGTAAGCCGTCTATAAACATTATTTGGATGCTATTATAAAATTGCAACTGATGATTATAATACCTTGTTAAATGGTTAATAATTATAAACATTATTTAGATAAATAGTTAGTACTTTGTCAGAGCTTAATAATTGGTTTCAGGTCCATCTGTCTATGTAATGTTTATAGATGTTTTACAAATAATTTGGTAATCATTAACTCATTTAATATAGTATATAATAATTTATTTATGTTACTGATCAGGGAGATTATGATGAAGAATAAAAGATGAAGTGTACCTGACCCAACGGCTCCCTCTGCCCCCTCCTCAGTCACATCCAGGTACGCTTTCTGCACGGCCTTCCCGATATACAGGTCCTTACCATCTGATACACAGGCACACAAAAGCACACAAATCATCACTTTGTCGTTAGATCAGTCAGTGTGAGATGTGAAGATGGTGTGATGGCGAGTCTAATTTGAGAATGACACTGTCTATGCCCATTTGAAATAAAGTGCTGTCTGCTCAGACAGAAAATCCTTATGAGTTGATTAAAAGCATTTTAAAATACCCTATCTGATCTACAGTAATAGACCATCTCCTCTGGGTACATGTTGAGGTAGAACAAGATGTGCTGGAGTCCAGTACACTGCAGATTGTGTTTCACAATATAATACTGGCCCCACCTGACCAGTAAGAACAAGCTGTTCACCATGAAGTCTGTTTATTGAGATGTATTTCGGTTAGATCCAGATGTTCTCTATAAGGCTAGAGCACGTGAAGCTACTTGTATAGTGAACTTTTATCTTAATCATTATTTTAACTTATATTTTTGCTTTAGATAAAATATTTACTCTGCCCTCCTATGTATATATCTGTCTCTCTCTCTCTGGATCTATTTTTAACCCGATGATGTGACAGCTCTGACCTGCCCACTCGGTGCCAGTTACCTTGGTTACCTGAGAAAGTACCCGGAGGCAACTTCGCTGCAGCCAAGACGCAGAAATATTGAATCAACTTCTCGTGCTGAACCCTTCCAGGAGTTTATTTCTCTTACCGTTTGTGTCCATATCTATGTGTTTTATATAATAACTTATGTGTATGTGCCACTTATTATTTCAGTGTTTTGCACTGTGTGTGGTGGCGGTACGGATCCCCCGGATTTCAGTTGATCGGGAAGAAGCCTGAGAACTAGTTCACAACTACAGAATACAGAAATATTTACTTGGAGAAATTTTACAAGTAACTTCACAATGAAAAAATGCCTCATTATAATAAAATGCCACTTCGAAAAGGAAATGAGTATAAAGAGGGTTTCAATGAAAATAAACCAATAAACAAAATAACAAAATAAAGCAGGTGTTTAGGTCAGTGTTAGCACAAACTCTTGCACAAATAGCACTAAGGTCACCTAGTGGGAAGGAGTTCTTTAATATTCACTACAGCTAGTTTCATAATGCCCAAAATCACCAGATCAAAATCATCAGTTCAGTTAAGATGGCAAAAAAGTCTCAAAAGGGCCTAAAGACCAAAGTTTCTGGCTGAATCTGCTAAAATGAGGTCTGCATTACATCCAGGAAAGATCTGAATGCCCAGGAGAAAGGGCGTCGTCACACCCTGATTGGCCGAGAGGGGAAATGCACCAAGCTGCTCTCAATTGTTAATTAGGAGTCAGTCCCCACACCCTGCTCAACAGGTGATCTGAATGACCATCCAATCATGGGTAATTGTGACATTCAGCTAAAATGAATTGGGGAAAAAAGGATATGACAGCAAGTACAGCAAGAATGAGGGTCTGCTTACTGCTTACCTGTCATGGCGGAGAGATCAGCATCGTTGGTGAAGATGTTCTTTATTCCTAGTTCCTGCAGAGTGCTCCTCAGGTCGATCTTCTGCTCCACTTTGAACCTGCACAGGAGATTTAACTTTAACTTTCCATAACAGTCACGTCATTTTGATCATAAATGTAGTTAATGCTCAGCTCGTGATTGGCTCGGGCAGGTGTGTGGGCGGGATCTCGATATCGCGTCTAACCAAGGTATGTTGAGGTAAATTGGATACACAAAACTTCTGCAGCACAATGGTGTCACAAATATCCAATATTGTACAGTGTTTGTGTGTTTGTGTATGTCATCTCTCACCTGGGTAGGTAGACCTCCACCTTCTGCCGTTTGACATTGTTCGCCCACTCCTCCAGCAGCTGGGCTTTGATGATGGGCTCCAGGGAAGCCAGTGGCACCTCCTGCCGAGGCAGAACGATCATCATGGACATGTCCTCCCCCTCGTAGGGCATCTCCAACACCTGGTACACACCGCCGGCTTCCTGTGAGCCGTCGCTGAACTCACCTGGTGGGGAGGAAACACATGCAAGCATTGAAACACACCACACACACACACACATACACACACACACACACACGTGTTGGTGTCTCCTGTAATGGGATTGTGAACTTCGCTGAGTAGGAGCATTGACAGATGTAAGCATGTTAAAGCACATCAATCCACTGTATTGATCGCAGTGTGTGTGGTCGTTTCCCCCGATGCACTAATTAAAAACCACTGACACTTCACTTTAAAGGCTTTAGTTACACTTGGTGTGAAAATGTATTACACACATACTGTATGTAGTTCAGCAGCTGTGTGTATTTTTAGTGCAATGCCCTTTTTACACAAGGCTGCACTTGACAGGAGGGAAAGAAAACCCAGTAAACCAATCTAGGAAAAAAACACATCCTTGCATGTATATACACGCACATAAAAATACAAATAAACCCGCCCACACACATTCAGAAACAAATGCACGTGATTACACACACAAACATCTATAAGATCTTACAGATACGCTACAGAAGCTGAGAAAGGGGTATCTTCATAGCGTTGAGGTGGATCTTTAACAGATTTGTCCCTTGTATCTAATTAAACAAAACCCATGGATAAAAAAAATAATCAAGACAAGTCAAACAAACATTTGCTTGAATTAAGTGAGACAGTGTTTCTTAGTCAGGATGAGATAATCCTTTTATACCCAAAACAAGTCCAACTAGATTTTAAATCTAAATATAAGATTATCTCACTTACTTTAGGTATTTGCAGTGTGCGATGGAGATTATAGAGCAATTAACACTGCCAGACTTAATCTTGGCACATTATTTGTTCTTTTTGAAGCTGCTTTAAAGGGAAAATTACAACAAAAAGACTTCTCATCCTTCATTAACTTACATGTAGCGTTCTGTGTAGCGGCTGCTGATGCAGAGTGAGGCAACGTTGCAGCAGAGAGCGGGGTGTGGCTGCCCAAAAAACATTTTACTCAACCAACATGATTGTGCTTCAAAATGAGAATGCAAACGCAGACTTCTCTCCAAGGACCTGTCCCTGTTCTGCAGCACACACATCCACACACCATGCTCATCGCACACACACACACACGCAGATCTCCTTGATCCTGAGTGTGTGAGGATGAGTATGTGTGCACCCTGTAAACGTAGGTGTATGCAAGTGTGCAATCTCACTACACACATACAGACTGCACCAAAATAACTCAAACGTGCCAACTTTAGTAGCAGTGCAGTAAGAATCTGATGTAACCGTCTTTGGCAGTACGTCAAACAAAAAAAATGACTAGATGCGGAAAAGACAGACTGGAATCATTCAGATGTAACAGCATTAAGCCAACCTGCAGGACTCCAGTACAAACAGTCTTACACATCACAGTGCTGCCTGGCACCAGATACACCAATAATATCTAACGCGTATAGTAGAGCTCCCAACTCAAAGCAGACAGATTATGATTTTGATAAAATAGCCTTAAAAGTGTAGAAGACAGTGTTAGTAGTCAAAACCGCCTAAACCGAGACCAAGTCATGACCAAGACCAAGGCAGGGCGAGACCAAGAGCGGCCCAGTGCGAGTCCCACACTGCATGACACTCTCACGATAAAATGCGCAACATGCACTCCTCAAATTGATCCGAAAGATCCACATTCCCATTAAAACACTGACAGAAAAAAAAGAAGATTCCTCTTCATTCACCTCTTTTATTACAATATATTAAATTTCACCTGCTTTATATGAGCTGATTTCTCTTATCCGTATCTTACTAACCTATATGAACTATTTATTTTATTCTGCGCTTGCACCTCCATCTGTTTAAGTTATGGCTCAGTGCTGCTTGATATATGTGCTGTCATTTTCTTGTATGCCATTTTTGTAATTCAAGCAAATGTTTGCATGGGTTTCTGATTTTTAATTTTAATCTATGCTTATGCTTGAAAAGTGCTATATAAATTAAATGATGATGATTATTATTCTTATTATTATTATATGTGTAAGTGTACCATGAAGAATGTCTTGATAAAATAATCAAAAGACATTGCAGAGGTGAATTTTCTTTTGTTTTCTATGAGCAATTACAGTTTTGATGTTAAGAAATAAATAAGACAAAGCACTGGCAATTTAGTGATAACCCTGCAGTCGTGGTCTCTACCGTTCTTGAAATAAAATCTTGAGTCCTCATTGTCTTAGACCGAGTAAAAATGCGGCCGATTCCGAGACCGAGACCTTTAAAAAGTGGTCTCAAGACCAAGGTAGAAAACTTCAACAGGAACTTTAAGACCATATGAGATATGGTGTGTTTTAATATACCATTTTTATAACAGTTTTTGCACATACACACAAACCAAAGACAAATTTCTGCCTTTTGTACGCAAAAAGTAGACAAAGTATTTTCTATTCTATTCTTCTACAGATCAAATAATCAATTAAATAATTTATTGCGCCACAATTGCTAATTTTCCAGCTTTTCAAATATGAAGCTTTTTTTGTAGACTAAACAATTTTTTAGTTAGTTGCAGCATTATATAAAATAATACAGTATTTTATTGTTTCAGTTGTTTGACCTCTTGAAACTAAAAATGTGTGTCGCAGCGTGCATGCTGCTTGTAAAAATTTAACGGTGAAATATTAAATTGGAGAGAAGCAAAACGTCTTTTCAGAGAGATTTGGAAATTCAGTGACTTTACTACTCTATAATTACTCCAAAGGATTAAAAATCAGCATGACAACGGACAAAATATGATGCCCTATTATCTAATTAAAAGCAGATATTAATAAAACATCCCCCAGAACACAGGTGTAAAAATGAATACAAAATGAGTGGAAAGACAGCTTTGTTTGTTCTACCTACTGTCACAGTAGATTTAGCAAAACCTAATGTAGTACTAGAGACTGTCACAGTGCCGCTAATATTGTATGACATTAACAAAATAGCCTTCAAAATACATGACTAAATCAAACAGACCCACCAGAGGAGTTTGTGCTAGTGAAGACTATTTTAGCTGAGCAGAGCTCACTGAGCAGAAAAGAGGAGCCTTTCCTGGGAATAACAGTCCAAATATGAATATTTCAGATCTAAGATTAACATCTTAAATAACCTCAGGAAATGTGAGCTGAAATTCAAGGCATCCAGAAAAAGAGCCACAAGTGCAATTCTAAAGACGCACAGACACACACGGCTCATCCCTACCATAGTAGAAGTCTCCCTGTTGGTACATCATGAGCGTCTGGACTTCAGAGCCGTCGTCTCTGCTGAAGGAGAAGGTTCTGGTGTTCTCTGGTCTGAACTGGTTTTTCCAGGAGCCTCTGAAGTAGACGGCGTTCACCAGGATCAGGCGGGTCACGCTGCTGAAGTCCTCGGCTGATAGCAGCTCGCGGATCTTACCTGGGGGGGGAAGTGATTTGTGCAGAGTGTTAGGATCTATTTTTCATTAGCCTAAGGACAACGCCTGCTGTGATGCAGCTTTTGAAGTGGCACGCAAGTATTCTGTAAGGATGGAGATTTGTGCAACTGAGGGATGGAAATGTATTCACTAAATTTTGATTTTGTACTAAATGATGGGATCAAACAAACAATGATGTAACTCCATGTCACTTCAAATTTACAGTCCTCTCCAACTCACTCTCAGTATGATTCTCCACCCAGCTGTTGATCTGGTCGGCCACGGCTGCCGATTCGCTGAAGTCTACCGTTTCCACGTCAGCCCGGAAGTACTTCCTCATCAGGTGCAGGAACTCAGGGTTAAAGGTGACGCCTTCCTGCAGGAAAAGGCTGTTGGCGAATCGGATCACGTAGTGAGTATCATCGTCCGACAGCGCCGCCGTCAGGTTCTGGAGCAAAGAGAACTCCACGCCTGGAGAACAGAGGGAGACACACACATTCATACTGTAGGTGTATATATAGAGGAAAAGATCCATACTATATTTTTGTTAAACAATGGTATAGCAATAGAAAAACATTCTAATTATATGCATATGAAATACAAATAATAAATAATTTTAAATAAATACTTGATGCACATCTTATATTTCTTGCTGCTCAAATTTAATGTTCCAATATAGGCACATATTTAAAGCTCTAACGATTAACCGACTACTTGTCAACTATTAAATTAATCGGCAACTATTTTAATAATCAATTAATTGGTTTGAGTAATTTTTTTAAGAAAAAAAGTTAAAAAAAGTGAATATTTTCTGGTTTCTTTACTCCTCTATGACAGTAAACTGAATATCTTTGAGTTGTAGACAAAACAAATAATTTGAGGAGGTCATCTTGGGCTTTGGGGACCACTGATCAACATTTTTCACCATTTTCTGACATTTTCTAGACCAAACAAGTTATCAATTAATCGAGAAAATAATTATAATCAATAAAATAACAGATTAATCAATAATTAAAATAATCGTTAGTTGCAGCCTTACACATATTATGAACATTTAAACCATTTAAACTTGCAGTAGTTCTGTCACGGTAGGAATTGAATCATTTTATTTAGTTTTACTTGTGTATTTATTCACATTTTATAAAATCTTGTATCATTCAGCTTTCTGTTTTCAGGGTGAAGGGATCTCATGGTAATATAAACCACTGTATAAAGTTTTGAATACATAACCAATCTATTTACCTTGGAAAATGGTAACAGGCATCATGAAACAAAAAAGAATATTACACCATTTAAGATGGAAATGATAACTGGCTTTTGATTGCTTGAACGTATACATTACTAACCAAATTGAATGTGGAATTAGGAAATAAATACTCATATATAGTGAATGAACATGCTGTCATACTAAACGCAGTAAAGGAAACCATCTAAATTGTGACATTGCCGTTTGCCACTGAAGTCTATCAGCCAATTGGCAAATTTCTGAACTTGGCTGGGATGCAACACGTGCATGTTTGTGTGTATGTTGTATGAGGATTGTGGCAAAGATTAATCCATTTAATTATATTATATTAAGAGGGTACTCTAGTGATTTAATGTTGTATTTCCTTAAAGTTGGGGGCAGATATTATGACCTTTAGGCCCTGCTGTGGGTCACCTGTGTTTATGAACATGTCTCTCACCTGGCAGCAGGTGGCTGAATCCTACAGCCTGTCTTATCTCCTCCAGTGACGGCCCCCTGGCTCCCAGCTCCACCATGCCAAGGGCCACAGCCACACTCAGCGGGGAGAAGATGATGTTATCCTGATCCCCCGCCGCCTGCAGCTGGTGGTACAGTCTGACCGAGAACTCTGATGTTGTGTCCTCCGGAATGTCCGCCGCCCAGCAACCGTAGCGCGGCAACAGGATGGAGAGGAGGAGGAGGAGCGGTGAGAAAACGTCCAGGATCAACATCGCAGCACGGACCACAGACAGCTGAGGGAAGAGGGATGGATGGAAAGAAAAAGATGTGATGATGGAGAGAGGGAGAGATGGAGATAGAGAAGAAGGGGAAAAAAAGAGAGTATGGGGAGTGAATGAGGCAAAGAGGGAGAAAAGGGGGGGTTAAGGGATAGGGGTTGAGTGATTGGAGAGATGGATGGGGGGATGGGCAGCCAAAAAGGTGTGGAAGGAAGGAAAACAGATGAGGATGGAGGGGACAAGATGAAAGAGAGAAAATGATTTGGGGAGGGACAGAGTGAAAAGTAGAGAGAGGAGGGAGGCGGAGAGAGAGACACAGGTAGAGAAGATTATTGCGTAAGGGGTTGAAAAAGAGATGAAGGACAAGAGGATTTTGGAAGGGAGGGGGACACAGATGAAAGTAGAGAGAGCGGGGACGTGGGATGTCGAAAAGAGAGCAGAGGAGAGAGACAGGAAAAACGTCTGTCAGTCAAACAGTCTGCCAATTTAAAAACTGTGAAAATAAAAGAGGAATGCCTTCATAAAAAAATTGCCTGTACACAATTTTCAATTGTTAGCAGAGGTGAACTTATAAATGCAAAGAGGACTCTCAGACAGACACTGTTAAATACTGGAAAACTGCTTAAAAGAGTGAGGCAGAGAGAGATTAAACAGAAAAAAAGAAAACAGTTAGGGATTAAAATGAATTTAGATGAAAGGGCAGGGGGTCAGGGAGGAGATAGGACGAAGGAAGAATACAAGGACAGAAGGAAGAAAAGGGTAAAAGCAGACATATGAAGAGTTAAACGCAGTTGTTCACAGTTACAGAAATAATAACCAGAAGGAGATGGAGAGAGAACGAGATAGTATATAAACAACAAGAATGTGCGGCGGCGGTAACCATACAGCTGTACTGCTCACTGCAGTCAGTATTGCTGTTCAGAGCACATCTGCTAAATGAGCTCATACATATTTTATGGCCATTCTTATCATCTTGAGTTAAATCAGCTTCTTTCCTTCAGAAATCTGCCTCGCTCTCTCTCTCTCTGTGTGTGTGTGTGTGTGTGTGTGTGAGCCTTTGAATGTGAATGGATGAGTTTCTGACTGTCTGTACAGAATGACTGATTAGGAAGCGGCCTTTACCTCCCCCCCATCCTCCATCCTTCCACACTTCTCGCCTTCTTTTTCATCTCCCTCTCGTCCGTATGTTATCCATCTCCAGCAACCTCCTCCTCTCTCTCATCTCTCTACTTTCCTACCTTTACAGCCTCTTTAACCCTCCCTTTATACCTTTTAAAATGTACACACACTGCGCCATCTCTCTGGTGCTGTTGTTGCCAGGCAACATTGTTTTTTCCGCTGCCCAAACAAAACAAGACAGAGTCGATGACATATAGCATAAAAAGAGAGATATATCGAGATATGGCAATAAAGTATGAAATAAACACATGGACATTTGTTTTGTTGTTTGTCTCTCTGCTGCTTTTCTGTTGTCATTATACAGTTCGTATAAAGGATTCAGTTGGCTGGAATCTGCTGGCTGCTGCTGTATGTGTGGGTCGGCCGGCAGGTGACTGTGGTCAGAATGTACCTGAGTGTCGACAACAACAACAATGGGCAGCAGCGAGAGATTTAGTGCCCCGTCATGTTGTGTGCTGTCCTTTCCTCTGCTGTGCTACGGCATGTGGCAAACAGTGTTCCCTTCAAAATAAAGCCTGTCCAACTGGGGGACACATTAATGTCAAATTGAATTCAAAATGTGTCTGGTGATAGTCTATATTGTTCTTATTGTCGACTAATTTCATAAAAAAGACCAAAACCAACAGTGAATTGATCCTGGTATTCTGTGTCTATTTAGCCAAAGCTTATAGTATTGTCAAAAATATCAAAATATTGATACTGAATATTTGAAACGGTTCCAATACTCATTTTCCACAGTATCGATACACGGGTAACAGCTACACTTTCTGCTCCCTCTTCTCTCCGACAGCGAGTTGACAAACACACCGCTATTTATCTTTTAATAAAAGTCTAAAATTCTATGCCCTCAATGTTATGTCAATGTTCCCCCGCAGTATCGAAAGTAAGTTGTATCGAATATCAATATTTTTCGAGGTATTATATCAAAGTTAGAAATTCCAGTATTGTGACACTAAAAGCTTATTTCTATGTGCCATAGACCTTCATTGTTGTCCAAAAACTATTAAAAACACATCAAAGAGCCACACTGTTGGGAACATGGGCACTGTAGTTTCTTTTGACTCGATCCCACTAAACCGCTGTTCTGTCGTAAATACTCACTACAGCAGCCTACATGCGGCTGAAAATAGTTCCCTACAAATGCACTATTTTTACCTGTTTGAGTGATGTTTGCTAAATCTGTAGTGCTCAGCTTTTTTTTCTTTTAACTGAATTAATTATCCTTTTTTTTGAGCCTCGGTAGCTCACCTGGTAGAGCGGGCACCCCATGTACCAAGGCTTCGAATCCGACCCGCGGCCCTTAGCTGCTTGTCGTCCCTTCTTTCTCTCCCTTTCATGACTATCACTAGGGTCTTGGGATTGAGTGTCATCATCATTGGTTTTGGTGTTTTCATGTGATTTATTAATAATATCACAAATATAGACTGTTGCTACAGCCTTGTCCTCAAAGCAATATCTCCTGATTGAATGGCCGGCCAGCCTACATTTTTACAATGAACTGCATCTAGGTCACAAGATTTGAAGCTTCTCTTCCAAAACACTCATCGCCGCATGCCATTTCCACTTTATGTCCTTCTAAACTGACAGTCAACATCTCATCTTGTTTGCTTTCCATCTATAAGTATTCTGACAAACTGCTTTTGACAAGCATGGCACACTGACCAAACTGCCAGCTGGATTTGCATCCGCTTGATTCAGCAAAAGGAAATCCATTTCAGTTTGAAGAGTTTCTTCACATGGAATGTAGTCAGGCGGCACTTTGTCGTTCATGTCGCCAAAAGCTTTAACATTTTTTGGTTTTTGTTTTGCAGCGTAATGTTTAAATACAATATGGTGGCATTGGTCATATTTAAAAGGATAAGGATGGTTATCTTCCTCTTATCTTATTGTCAAAAATCTAATAAGAAATAATCACTAGTGCAGTGTTTCCCTAAAACTTTTTTTTCTGGGGCCCTACTTTTTAAAAATGACAAACCATGACGATCAAATTCACAATAGGCCTCATCTATAAACTGTGAGGAGAGCGAATTTGTGCGTAAATGAACGTTCCTGACCATTTTTTACTGCCATTTCTGTATCACCATATATTACCTTGAAAACGTTTCAAAGTTGGATAAATCACAACTTAATTTTATGCATGTGTTACTTGAAAACATGCACACAGAAAATACTTTATAAATGAGACCAAATAAAAGCATTTAGGTGGAGTTAACAGGCTCTCGTTTTTTTTCCCTCTCATCAGTAAAACCAACTGAATGTACGCTAGTCTTTCATATTAGATTCAATGTTATAAGTAGACTACAATTATCAGAACAGTATGGACATTCAGGCTCCGTCATGTGGCCCAAACCTGCAGTTATAAATGTTAAATAAAAGAAATTCAGCATATTTGGCGACCTGCAATCTCCTGCAACCCACCCGTGGGCCCCGAGTCTTTGGGAATGACTGCACTAGAGCACCAAATGTGTATTAATCCGCTTCTGAAAATAGTCCCCAGAAAATCCACTATTTGAGCCTGTTTGAGTAATGTTTGCTAAAAACTACAGTGCCCAGCTAGTTTAAGAAATGATTATCTTTTAAAACAACAACAACATCACATTTGTGAGCTTGTTTTTATAATTTTACAGCTTCAGTTGAATGAAATGGGCTTTGGGCTGAGAGCTAGAGAGACAGCATGGGGAAGTCAGAAACTACTGACAGATGGACTTATGCGTTCATTAGTTTTGGTTCTTTTCATGGGATTTGTTGACAGTAACAACAATATAAAGAGTAACACCAGCATAATTGTTCAATGTGTCTATTCATTGTGTTCAGAAAACGGAATTAGAGTAGGACAAATTGAATTAAGTCCTTTGATAGAAATACGATGTCTGTAGGATATTTCATTTGATCATATATTAAGTTAGATATGAGTCATTCCATAGCAGGACGGTCCATCAATGTGGCAGGCTCAGAAGTTGTGCTTAAAGCCTTGTTGCATTAATGCATTAAACAGCCTTGTTGCATTAATGATGCTCAACTTTAAATAGATTTTATCAGAAAAATGACACCGGAAAGGCACGAACCTGCAGTTAATAAACTGTTAGTGACTCACGTGTGTTCACCTGTTCTCACATGTCGTGCGTCACTGAAGACGCGAGAGATCCAGAGAGAGTACGAGAGGCTGAGGGAAAGGAGGGGGCGGCTGGCAGAGATGTAAATGGAGGTAATGTTCCTGACCTTCTGAGCTGTGGGAGCTGAACTTTTCTGAGACAGACGGCCCTGCTTTCGGAAAGGAAAGACCCAGCCATGCAGCTAAGCCAGGGGGAAGTAGTGTGGAGCGTCAGTGTGTGTGCACATGTGTGTGTCTGAGTGTTAACACTATGGGTGGTTGGCTGGCTATTACTTGTAACGGTGACACCATTCTGACCTTTTGAGTCGTGGCACGTCGTCTGCAAGAGGATCCCATTGATGACTATGAGCCCAACTTTGGCTCCGGTGGGGTTCCCAGCATGCCTCCCAGGTAAGTGGGGGGAAACCCAACACCGGGCTGTAAAATGTTCTCTCGTGACTAAAAGAACCGAATATGTCAGAAAATCTCTCATGGTTTAAGTTGCAAGAGTTTAATCCTGACAACTTGATTAATTCCGTGCAATTAAACTCACTGGCCTTTAAAAGCAGCCTCTAATCTCTCTGTGTAATCCTAATTCTCAAACAGAATAGATCGGCAGCTGACATTTTCCACAATTAAAACGTGACGTCACCCAAATCCACAGCGCGTACGTTAATCCTTACTGCCATTTAAACCCAACACCTTGAGACGTCACGCTTCGAAGGCCAGGCGGAATTTATTAAACATGGACATCCTCATCACATTCACAGGTACACACACACACACACACACACACACACACTTTGAAGTACACATTTCCACAAGGTTACCAAGGCAACTGCAAGTGATGGACATTTTTCGTTTTGCCAAGCTGACAGAGAGAGTTTTTACCCTTTAAAGATATCTTCCTCCTTCCGTACAGGCAGATAAACTATCTTTCCTTTTTTCACACGCTACTCAGCATTTTCTGTCTAACCCCTCGCTTTGCAACAACTCTTCACACCAGCTCCAGTTCTGTCACTCAGTGCACCCTCTGACATCGTCTGGTACAAACACACACTCACTCCCCAGACACCGCCTGCACTCGGTAATTTTGCAAAAACAAGGCAAGCTCCTGCTCGTCTTCTTCTTCTTCTTCTTTCCTCTGGAAGCGATCACAACGGAGCTGCAGCAAAAAAGTCCCCCAACAGTATCTCCCTCTTTAACCCACTTCTCTGCTCCAGCTCAAATCACAGCACCCTGGTTCACTTTATAGGCTCTAAGTACACTTCCAAACTGCCAAAGCTCAAAGGCGCTTTGACGAATTCTGTGAAAATGCTAACATCCCATTTTCATGAAGGCCTACCCCTCTGGGAATAAACTGCAGAGAATGATGTCTGTGATTATCTCTGGCCCCAAAAAACCTTGAATTTCTGCGATGGACACTCTGTTATAAAATGGCAAAGTAATCTGGCACGATTTCACCATGAAGATGTATAACTTATAAAAGGGCTTTGCAGTACAGAGATAATGGAGTCTGATTATCATTCATGAGTTTTCCTTGGAGGCACCACAGCGGCCGCTTTCTACATATTGTTCTGGTCTTGAACTGAGTGAAATGCAAGAAGACTCGTGAACACTCACACTGAAAATGATTAAACCTACATCATTAAATTCAAATCGCTCATGTCTCTGGCTCTCGTCTCTCACCTATTGCTCACCTGCTGATGTAGAGGCTCCCAAGGCGGAGCAGGAGATTTACACGGCGAGGCTGCAATAAAGCCCACCACTGGTGGGTAGAGCCTTTAACTCCGTCGCAGTCTAGGAGAAAGGAAGCACTAAACTGCTGTGGCCGGCTGGGGACTTCCATTACTGTGCCCAATAAAGTGGATACAATTCATCAATCAAGTTGTCCGTTCTGCTCTCGCCCCTATTTGCACCTATTGTAGCGACCAGGCAACAGCAGCTAAATGGCTGAGTGGCTGGTAACTCATCTAGAGGCAACCTTTGCTAAAAAAAAAAAAAAAGAGTCAGCTTTGTTTGTAGTTTAACTGTATTACAGTTTTGTTAGTGCTTGAGCCCAACTATTCACACCACAATCAGCTTCATTGCTAAACTACCCACTAATGTGATTTACCTGTCTGGAGCAAGCAATGAACTCAGGAAGGATGATGAGACAATTTATTACAGGGAACATTTTTGTGATGTTATAATCTAAAAATCCAGAAGAATGATCAGAATTTATGTTTTTTATTAATGGTTCTGATAAAAAAAATCCATCACTGTGCCAAGTTAACTGCCGCTTCAACATAATTTTGCAGAGGTTACAATATATTACACTGTGCATGTTCATCATTTAACTAAATCCTCTAAGGTTTAACATCTTCAAAAGCAACCACTCCTACAAAGCTACGATTACTGCCAGCGTATTCACTCAGGTATTTCATTTATTTTTTTATTATTTTAAATATAAAATGTAATGTGTCAGCGAATAAAGTTCAGTGAATTACTTTTTTAATTAAATCGTAGAATAAAATGTAAAACCAGTTTCATCACCAAATAAGCCTGAAGATCAAAACAACAGTAAACTAGGCCATCTATCTGTAGACCCAAGGTGACTGTCATTTTAAAACTGCAATTTTCAGTGTAACCGTGAAGGGTGAAGCTTAATTTTTGCGTGTTACATTAACAAGGCTCTAAATCAGTCATGATTCATTTTTATATTTACACTTGGGCTTCTACTGTGACATGTCAAAATGTCTTCTGTGAAAAAGGACTATAGCTGCGTCAACAGCGTCCACCCGTTGGCATTGGTGGAGGTGCTACTAAAGGAATAAAAGGTGATGCTAAATAAAAGCAATCACTTGACAATAGTTATCCACAAAATGAACATCATGTCTTGACTTGATGATTTGACTTGAAACTAGCGATTGAGACCATAAACTCATGTTTACAATGTTTACTGAGGTAATAAATCAAGTGAGAAGTAGGCTCATTTTCTCATAGACTTCTATACAATCAGACTTCTTTTTGCAACCAGAGGAGTCGCCCCCTGCTGGCTGTTAGAAAGAATGCAAGTTTAAGGCACTTCAGCATTAGCTTCACTTCTCAGACCCGGAGGTTGCCCACTGACCTATACCAGCTACTGTTTGTAAATAATTCACATCACAGCTAACATTATTTCAGATTAGTTAAATTTCACCAGCAAATTCCAGACAAATTAGATTACACTGGACAAAATAAAATCTGAGAGAAACACTGAGTATCATCTCATAAAGTAGAAATTGTCTCTCCAACAACTTCAGCGTTTGCTCATTTACAGCATGTCATTTTTTAATAGACCAATTCAATGAATTCAATTTCCTCATGCACATAAGAAATTATAATCAAGCGTGAAATGTGTTATAGATTACTATTTATCCTGTAATTGAAGAAGGCAACACTTGTGGGGAGGGAGAAACCTTAATTGATTCAAGAGCTGAATAACTCAAATTCTACAACATTTTTATTACAGCGTCACTTACGGCTGCCGCAAAATCAAACTTAAATCAAAGGGCCTCTGATGCACCATGTGGTTTACACTGGCAAAAGAGTCCATTGTCCATGCAAAATATATGTGTTTCTCCTCATTTATTTATCCAAAAAGGAAAGCAAACAAAGCACAAAGAAAACATGGATGTCGCTGCCTCTCTTGTTCTGGTAAAAAACCATAAGCCCGCCCAAGTGCACGCTGGTCCTATACCTGCCTACCTATTTATATAATCCCTATACATCCCCAGTCTTATCCAGTTCATAAACAAAAGAAAACAAAAATAACAATTACGCTAAAAACTAAATATACTAAACAAGAAAATTGTTAACCTAAACAAATAACGAGCAAAAGAAAACACTATAAAAAATCTAATCTAAATAAAAGTAAACATCTAGAACAATACTTATGATTAGTGAAACAACAACTAATAGCTCCTACAAAACGAATGAGTACATCTAAACACAAGATTTAAAGGGGTGCTTTTGTGTGATTCTTTGTGGACGAACCAAGTTTCACAGATCTGTTGATTAAATCAACTAATCGATTAGTCAACAAAATTGTATAAGTGTTAGTCGACTAAGAATTTCTTTGTTTGAGGACAGCCCTAGTATCAATAGTCTATAGGGACTGTTTCAATTCCCACCTATCTGTCTGGATTTCAATCGCACCGACACTGGTGCTTAGCAATAGTTCATTAGCACCTGTTAAACTTACAGAAACAACCCATTAAAACAAACAAATTCTCCCCTTGCAGCTTACCTACCTACAGCTCATCCTCAGCTCATTGAGCCCCTTGTTAAAAAATGACATAACGTGCTATGGAACCTGCCTGAAGTCCCAGGATGCTCAGTGTACACTCCACAGAGGGCAAACAGAGGTTAACAACCCTTTATTAATCCCTGCTAACAGAGACACCCAGAGGGAGACACACACACACAGAGAGAGAGAGAGAGAGAGAGAGAGATAAAGAGGTATAAAGACAGTTTAATAGACTGAGAGAGAGAAGAAAAAAGATGAGCAGAGACAGAAACCAACAAAAACAAGGAAGACCTGTTTAGCAAAAGAGATGACAAATAAAGACAGACAGACAGAGACAGGAAGTGCACATAGAGGCAGCTTCCACGCAGATATAGCAGCTCTGACTCGGAGCCATTGATATCTAACGACCCCCTGCATAGCATGGCAAGATGGTTGACTGACTCGGCCAAGACACACTCAACAGTGTCTCTTTTCTCTTTCCTATATCCGAAAAACACACTCACACACAGTCACACACAGACACTAGCAGCCACGGCGCTGTGGGAGTGCGGTAAGGAGGTTTGAGCTGTAATTGGATCGGCCTCTATTTGGGGTCAGTGGTAAAAGTGAAAAGACTGGAGGCTTTTTCAAATGGACTAAAGACCGGGGAGACACCGGAGCAGAGGAAAGGTCTCTATCAACTAGTCCTGTGGGGGAGATGTGTGTGTGCATGGGTGTGTGTGTTTGGTGGGGGAGGAGGGGTAACAAGAGGTATGAGAGGAAGACGAGGACGGTGATGCTGAATAAGAAGTGGTAGCCAGGTGAAGAGGCTGAGAATGAAAGATCAGGGTGATAATAAGGGTGTTTGAATCGCTCACAAACTGATTATTTTTGCTCCCTTCGGGGTTTGCTATTGAACAGGTGTGAACATTGAGAAGATATTGAGAGAGATGGTGACAAGCGAGACAATTAGGGGAATAATTCAAATTGATTTGGTATTTGAGCCGCAGAGTTTGAGCGGGGGGGAAAATACGGGTATTACCAACTCACTTCAACCGTTTCACCGTCCTCCTCTTCACAGAGCTCGGTCTCTCGTCTTCCCTCTCTTCTACACTCAGCCCACTCCTCAGCGCCACCAATCAATCGACAGATCGATTCCAGGGTACACACACATGTGTGTGTGCGTGTGAGTTTATGTGAGCTGGACAGACTGTAAAAGGTTGAAATGGCTGCTGTGAAATGGCAGTACATTTTACTTGAATTTGTACAAACTTGTAGAGAAGTTTTTTGAGAAATTAAATATCCACCATTTGCAAAGAAAAAACTAAAAATAATATTGTTTTGTGCTTATATTGTTAGAGCTGCAACGACTAACCGATTAGTTGTCAACTATTAAATTAATTGCCAACTATTTTGATAATTGATTAAACGGTTTCAGTAATTTTAGGTGTTAAAATTCTCTGATTCCAGCTTCTTAAATGTGAATATTTTCTGGTTTCTTTACTCCTCTGTGAGAGTAAACTGAATATCTTTGAGTTGTTAACAAAACAAGACATTTGAGGATGTCATCTTGGGCTTTGGGAAACACTGATCGACGTTTTTTTACCATTTTCTGACATCTTAAACGACTAATCGAGAAAACAATTGACAGAATAATCCATAATGAAAATAATCGTTTCTTGCAGCCCTGGTTTCAAATTGATTATTTGCAGATGTTAAAAGGTGACTCAGTATCTTTGCTGAATTTATCAGATAAAATCCTCTATATCTTAGAGGATATTTTCTGATGTTGTTTATACATCCAATGTTTTTTTCTGTATTTAATTTGAGAAATTAACCGCTCACAATTTCATTCAAATAAACAATTCACTTCCATTCGTTTGATTTCCTCTCTCCCTCCCTGATATAACTCCTGACCTCTTTCTCTCCGGTACTCTCTCCGCTCTCATCCTCCTATCTGGCCAGGTATAAACTAATCCCTTGTGTCTTTGCTGCAGCAGGATGCTGCCTGAGTGTGTACTGTATGTGCAGGTGGTGTGCCTCAGTGTGTGAGCTTGTTTAGAAGTGATGAGTGAAATTTAATTTACCCACTTTTCTTATGTTTTTAATTATATACGGCAAATGTAATATATGATTTAAACTGTCACGCTATTTTTCAGTGTATATCTGGAAGACAAATAAGCAGTTTTTTTCATGCTGATCACTGCCAGCCTTTTATTTCACTGCATTTCCAGTAAATTCAAAATTCAGTAACCATGGGCATAAATGTTTTTCAGGACAAAGAAAGAGTATTTTTTTTCTTATTATTTCACACTGCAGCAAATAACAGGTTTGATTCCAGCCTGAGATGATGCATCTGTAGTCAGTACTTATTGCAAATTTCCTCTTATTCTCACAGCAGAATATGTAACTGACAGAAAACACACTCCTGCACACACACACACACACACACACACACACACATACAAACAAGGTTATGCTTGGCAGTGCACGCGCTGTGTGCAGAGTGTTCAGACCCAGTCAGTTGCTTCTCTCGTCCCTCATTTTGTTTCGCTAGGCTGATTTGAAAGACATTTAATTATTGAAATGCAATTAATGCAGCGCTCGGTGGGAATAGGCAGGACAGACACACACACACACACACACACACACACACACACAAACTCAGGCACAAAAGCACTAACACCATAGGAGGGCATAGGGAGGAAACAGTAGGCTTTTAGATCAGCAGAGATTAAGCAGTGATTTAGATGCATATGGGATTAATACATTGAGATTATGAGTGAAAGGGATGCTGCTTTTCTGAATATGGAGCTGCTGGAACTATGGGCCTAAATGAGGATTTAGGAGGTCATTATCTTAGTTGCAAGAGATAAAGAGATCAGAGGTGGATTGAGAGAATGAACGCTAAATTGTTTAGGATATTATTGACCATGTTTTTTCCCCCCTCACACTATAAAATTCCTATTATTTAACCAGAGGTGCAATGTCATTTTTACATATATAAATAAGGATAATATTTTAGTTTGGAATATTACAAGATTTTGTTTCTCTCTTAGATTACTGAACAAGCTGAATATTCATATTTTCACCAATGAACACACACACAAACATACACAGACCTGCATGAAGGAATAACAAGTGGGGTGTGTGTGTGTGTGTGTGTGTGTGTGTGTGTGTGTGTTTATGGGGTGTGGATATAGGGTAGGACCAGGCTACCACAATCTGCCTCATTAATTCACACACACATTCACTCACTGCGCCTTTGCCTGTATATTTCAAGGACAAGAACCACACTGCAATGCCTGAGCTTCTTGTTTTCAGTGGGGGGATAAAAAAAAAATAACAACAACAAAAACAAGCAATGCAAATAATAGACCACCGAGAAAATATTAAAAAAGCACTGGGTGGTGGTGGACACGGTTTTAATCAATATAGGCTTGAAGAAATAATCCAATGTGCGTCTCCACCCGCCCCCTTATTATAAAAAGCCTACACATGTTGATTACAGCATCATAATCCCTTTATACTATACCATAAAATCCCCTTATTACACCAACACACCTTAATAAACAACAATTCTATGGACAAACTCAGAATCTTTTTTTTTTTTATCTTGCAAAAGCTGAGATTTGTTATCCCTATAATAAACATTCAGATAGTGGTTATGTGGCTGAACCAGTTGTAGGTTATAAAGCATAAAAAGAGGTCTTACCGATAAACGGTGTTAGGTATATGATGGATGGATGTGTGCGGTCTCTCTCTCTCTCTGCTGCTCTCTCTCCTCCAGCAGCCGCAGCTCGCTGCTTCTTCATTTGCCGCAGACCACGCCCACCTCGATACCGATTGGTCGAATGAACGGCTACCAAAGAGTAGCGATGTTGAGGCGAAAGATATATATCTCCTTCCTGCTTCCGTCTTTGCTTAAAAGCGAACAGTACAGTAGCCTCAAATTAGTTGACCTTACCGTATATATATAAATGATTTCGACCCTCCTAATGGTGGCTTCGTGTTTTTCATAATTGTACGCCCCAATAATTGTATTCAAAGTGTTTTATTTCACTTGCCTCAATTTGTGTGACATCTAGTTTTAGCCTATAACATGCCTCAAATTAGCCCTAAACTGGTAAAAAAGTTATCTAAAAGACTTTTTTGTCCTGACCTGTCATCATAGCATGTAAAGCACAGGTGTAACTAATAACATTAATTAACATTTCTGTTCAATTTAGGTGAGCCAGAATACATACTTGTTGTTGCAGGCACACCTAAATATAATTATGATTATTTGTTGCACCTGTGTTTGATAAGTTGAAATGTCCTCCTGGGGAAAAGTTTGCAGATGCATAACTACAGATACTACTGTTAGCCCACCTTTTCAGTCTTCACAATATACTCCATCTATGTAACAAATCTTGGGCTAAAACAGATCTTTACACATTCGTTTTGGAGGATTGACTAAACCTTAAATGGACTATTTGTAACTTTCAGAATTGGTTGTTAACAGCGACACCTGTGGCCGTTAAGTCAACGAAAGTCAGCGTCGGGCTCGCGCTTGCTCGCTCTAAATAGACATGCACAATATCACTCTATATTTCACCTGCTTGGCAGTAACGTTGGCTGACCAGACGAAGGTCTCTCCATGAATCACTGCTGATCCTAGTGTTGGCTTTTCCTGCTGGCTGAAGCAGGAAGAGAAACGTTATCGCCTCCCGACTGCACCCGGCAGAAACGATAACGTTTCTTGCTGAGGAGCCCCGTCACTTCACAAGACACGGGAAGCCTCTGTTGGTCTGGAGGAGCTGCAGCATTTTTTTTTGCACAAACGTCCACTGTACATTCACTAGATATTCTCAGAGCTACTAGATCTTCTGCAGTGTGAGGTGTCCGCGCATGAACGTGACAGCCAGCCACCCCCACCCTTCTCAAGCGCACAAACACAGTCACATGATATTGATCTTGCCCAGTTATGTTTTTTTTTTTTAAGTTTTCTTTTTTTCTTTCCTTATTTATTTGTTTTATTTATTTATTTATTTTTCTTTATTATTTATTATTTCTTTCTTTCTTTCTTTCTTTCCTTAATTTATTTTCTCCCCATTTTTTTTTATCCATATTTCATTTTATTTTATTTTGTTATGAGGAAAGGGAAGAAAATAATAAAAAAAAAAAAAATAAAAAAAAAATAGCATAGTTTCTTTTAAGCACATACGCACTTCTGTAGTCTAGTAGACTAATTAAAGTTAAGCTTGTAACGAATGTTCTTGAAAAACGGCCGTTTTTGTAGCCGAACCTATCGACAATGACATTGGCAGATAACTATCTTGTCCTACAGTGCAACAGTTAATTTCGTCCCGTGTCGATAACTAAATTACTTTGCTCTTACTTTAACTCTAAATATATATTTTTATTTATATCATATTATATTTGTACTTGTATTCTGTGCTTTCTAGAAGTGAAAAAGCGATAAAAATGCTAAAAATATGTAGCTCTGTCAACGTCAAAGCGTCACAGAAACTACCACCACCTGTCTTGTACCCTTTTTAGGGATTTGTAGTCTTTTTTGCTGGCCGTTACAATGGCGACGGTTGAAGGAGGCTTACCGAAAGAACTACAAAACAGCCTCTCCTGTGATACCGACGGGCGGCTGGCGACACCGCCCACCAACGGCTCTTTGGCTACAGCTTTGTCAGGCAGAAAACTTCCTGAATAAAGACACAAACCTACAAGAAGAAGAGGGAGTTATTGGAGGAAACAACACGAAGCACCTGTCTGTTGTTGTTGTTATATCTTTGATATTAGACACTTAGCTAGCTGGCGTTATAGTGCTCACGATAGTTAGATTACGACGGAGTTCACCTGCTCTAAACTGCTAATCTACTGTTGTTATTATCGTCCTGTCATCTGCTTCTTGTCTCCTCATTGGCAACAGTCCCACCACAGGTAAGTGTCTTGTTGAACGCTTTCTACCAGCAATATGTGCTTTTGAGTTAGTTTAATTGACTAAGTTGTTGGTTGTACAGTAGTTATACAGTAGTTATAGCCATAACTACCGACACAGGCAGACCTGGCTGCCTAGAGAAGACAGGCTGTGTCAGCTCTGTCCACAGAGACAGGTGGAGACAGAGAGACAGGTAGAGAGAGAGAGAGACAGACCTGGCTGCCTAGAGAAGACAGGCTGTGTCAGCTCTGTCCACAGAGACAGGTGGAGACAGAGAGACAGGTAGAGAGAGAGAGAGACAGACCTGGCTGCCTAGAGAAGACAGGCTGTGTCAGCTCTGTCCACAGAGACAGGTGGAGACAGAGAGACAGGTAGAGAGAGAGAGAGACAGATCTGGCTGCCTAGAGAAGACAGGCTGTGTCAGCTCTGTCCACAGAGACAGGTGGAGACAGAGACAGGTAGAGAGAGAGAGACAGTTCTTTCCACAGAGAGACAGGTAGAGAGAGAGAGACAGAGAGACAGGTAGATAGAGAGAGACAACTCTGTCCACAGAGACAGGTGGAGACAGAGAGACAGGTAGAGAGAGAGAGACAGTTCTTTCCACAGAGAGACAGGTAGAGAGAGAGAGAGACAGAGAGACAGGTAGATAGAGAGAGACAACTCTGTCCACAGAGACAGGTGGAGACAGAGAGACAGGTAGAGAGAGAGAGACAGGTGGAGACGGGTAGAGAGAGACAGCTCTGTCCACAGAGACAGGTAGAGAGAGAAAGACAGCTCTGTCCACAGAGACAGCTCTGTCCACAGAGACAGGTGGAGACAGAGAGACAGCTCTGTCCACAGAGACAGCTCTGTCCACAGAGACAGGTGGAGACAGAGAGACAAGTAGAGAGAGAGACAGCTCTGTCCACAGAGAGACAGGTAGAGAGAGAGAGACAGCTCTGTCCACAGAGACAGGTGGAGACAGAGAGACAAGTAGAGAGAGAGACAGCTCTGTCCATAGAGACAGGTGGAGACAGAGAGACAGGTAGAGAGAGAGACAGGTCTGTTCACAGAGACAGGTGTAGACGGGTAGAGAGAGAGAGACAGCTCTGTCCACAGAGACAGGTAGAGAGAGAAAGACAGCTCTGTCCACAGAGACAGCTCTGTCCACAGAGACAGGTGGAGACAGAGAGACAAGTAGAGAGAGAGACAGCTCTGTCCACAGAGAGACAGGTAGAGAGAGAGAGACAGCTCTGTCCACAGAGACAGGTGGAGACAGAGAGACAAGTAGAGAGAGAGACAGCTCTGTCCATAGAGACAGGTGGAGACAGGTAGAGAGAGAGAGATAGCTCTGTCCACAGAGACAGCTCTGTCCACAGAGACAGGTGGAGACAGAGAGACAAGTAGAGAGAGAGACAGCTCTGTCCACAGAGACAGGTGGAGACAGGTAGAGAGAGAGAGAGAGACAGCTCTGTCCACAGAGACAGGTGGAGACAGAGAGACAGGTAGAGAGAGAGAGACAGCTCTGTCCACAGAGACAGGTGGAGACAGAGAGACAAGTAGAGAGAGAGAGACAGCTCTGTCCACAGAGACAGGTGGAGACAGAGAGACAAGTAGAGAGAGAGAGACAGCTCTGTCCACAGAGACAGGTGGAGACAGGTAGAGAGAGAGAGACAGCTCTGTCCACAGAGACAGGTGGAGACAGAGAGACAAGTAGAGAGAGAGACAGCTCTGTCCACAGAGACATGTAGAGAGAGAGAGACAGCTATGTCCACAGAGACAGGTGGAGACAGAGCAACATTTCCTGCTACAATGTAGCACATATGAAGAAATTAGGAAAAAAATCTTTACAAAAATTAAATGCAAACTCCAAAATTTAGATTCCCTCTCTGACCAAAATAAAATACAACATCTACTTGGAGAAAATAGTGTCATCGCAATATAAGCTGCAGGATATATCAGTGCATGTCACAGCCTAAAAATACAATATGTATATTGATGAGATTACAGTTTTGCCAGATTATTGCACAAAGTGTCCGTCAGATAATTATATAATTATTGCACAGAGTGATCAGCATATTCGTAATTCAATTCAATTCAATTCAATTTATTTTTGTATAGCGTCAAATCACAACAGAAGTTATCTCAAGACACTTTATATATAGAGCAGGTCTATGACCGTACACCATAGTTTAGAGACCCAACAGTATCCACCAAGCGCACTGTAGCCAGGAAAAACTCCCCGATTTCGTAACAGTAGATTTACAGTATTTACATTGCGAAAGTGACACAAAATTGACCAACGTGTTATTGCATATTTACATTGCACGTGTAGTACCAGTGGTATCCAAACAATAAGTTACTACACATAAGCCAAAAGAGGACAATATAAGGTGTGGGGAAAAGCTGTTGCCTTACGGAGTTAAAAAAGCCTTTTTATAAAAATGATTTTTTAAAAGAGATTTAAAATTGGTAGTAACTATTAACATTAATTGACATTTCTGTTCAATTTAGGTGAGCCAGAATACATAACACCAGAACCTTGTTGTTGCAGGCACACCTAAATATAATTATGATTATTTGTCACACCTGTGTTTGATGAGTTGAAATGTCCTCCTGGGGAAAGGTTTATTATATGCAGATGCATAACTAGGAAATATGGGACCTATACAGATACTGCTGTTAGCCCACCTTTCCAGTCTTCACAGTTTACTCCATCTACGTAACAAATCTTGGGCTAAAACAGATCTTTACACATTCATTTTGGAGGATTGACTAAACCTTAATTGAACAATTATGGTTTGACACAACCTTAATTTAATTTCTGTTGTTTTAGGAGTTACCAAATATTGCACTAATTGACTTTCCACACTTATCACCCGTTGTCCCTTATTCAAAATCTGTCCAAGGGGGGCAATTGTGGAAATACCCTTGCCAAATGCTATTCCTTTATTTTTCCAGTTTTGTTATGATAACCTGCATTTTTTTATTTTTTTTATTTTGTTGAAGTTCATACACACGTACATGCACACACACATAAGATGTACACTTATCCCCATGTTGGGCAAAGGAAAACCCTCTTGTCTAGATTTAATTATAAATTTGAGGACCTTCATCTGTAGATCGTTTGAATTGTGTTGCTAGGATACACCTCGGATCTATGTTTCTTTTTTGTCAGCTCTCTAGGATTATGGAAGTAATGAAGCACTGGAAAACATCTGCCACAATTGACTGTGTTAAAATTAATTTCCTATTTCAATTCAGATGGATTAAAGTACGTCTTTAGTTTGTCCTTATATATATACTCTAACCTTATGCAAAAGGGAGTTTATATTGCATCTGTATTTGTTCAATTTAAAGAGTAACTTAACGCCCCATGAAAATCTTGTATTTGCTGATCTCCAGTTCTTTAACTTCTCACTTTGCTGCAGTGATGCACAGGTGTACTCCAAGACCCTGTGACATCACCGTTGGGTGGGGTTACAGGCGCACTTAAACACACTTTTGGCCACACCAAACCATGCCTGTATGAAGACACTGACTGATCCTCCTCTCATAACACTGCCACACTGGACCTGCTTATAACCGTAATGTTTTTATAATATTGGGTACTAACAGCATCTAAAATCCGAGAGGACGCAGTAAACTCACTATTAACACGTCCAGGTGATGCACCCTATATTTTACCTGATAATGCTACATTGTGAACAACAAATCTGTGTTGAAATCCGCAGGAGGAAAGCTAGTTAACGTTAGCTGTTAGTAGCTGGTGAGCAGCACAGTCCTGCGGAGCTAAAAGCTAACGTTAACGGAGGTTGCATCGAGTTTCATTATGATGCTTTCAAGCTCTGTAAAAATGAGTTTTAGGCGAAGGTAAATTCTAACGTTATCATGATGTGTTCAAATGTAATCTTGTAAAATTTAGTTTTTGGAGAGAAACCTGATTAAATTGTTTGAAGGAGATGTTTTTTTTTACAGCAATATAAAATAGATATTAGAGATGGAATTATGACCTGTTTAACTTCCTAACATTAGCTCAAACTGTTTATTGTCTTGTTTTAGTTTTTTTCCATGGTATCGAATTGGGTATCGAGAATCGTGGAATTTCACTGGCGTTGGTATCGAGTACTACTGGTATCGTGACATCCCTAGGGGCAAACATCTAATCAACTTAAGAGCCCTCTTAGTTGCAGTTAAAAATGACTATAAAGTCACTGTCTTCATGTGGTGACTCACTGGATTCTTGAAAAGCCGAGGAACACACATGAGGACTGACCTGTTATGTAAGTGAGCGTCTCTGCCCTACGATAAATTAACTGTTGTATGATGAGAAGAACGAAGAATGGCATCATAATTAGATGCTGTAAAAGTGTCGCACAGCAAAACGGCTGAGGAAGAACTGGTCCTGGAGGTGTCAGATAGAGACAGAAGGCAGGCCAATGAATATCAGAGATATTTTTCTCTTATTTTAACCACCTTCCTTATGACGAGATTGAAGTGGAAAAATCAGTGCATACGTATGCCAAGGTTCTATATTTATCACAGTTATTTTTTATTGCAGCAATAATATTGGAGAGGGTGTTCCTTATTCAGGTATGACTCATGCCAGTTTTGTCACCATTGCACCCAGTGGAACAGTAACGCACACACCCCTCGGCAATGTGGCTGTTATGTGATGATCATGTCTGTGACTGAAAGGCTTTCTGGGAAGTAGTACACAGATTTTATGACATGTAATTGGGAGCAATAAAGCTGATGCATTGCTGGAATTATTTTTAAATGGATTTTATTCCATCTTTGACTTTTCTGTCCCCTCTTTTCAATGCAAGAACATTTAAATACACAGCATTAAAGTGGTGAATTGATTCCTGATTGTAGCCATGGTGCAACTTTTACCTTTTTTTAATTCCCTCTGTCATTTTCATCCGCCACCATCTGTCTGTAAGCACTTGTTCACCTGTCCTGCCTTCTTCTTCTTCTTCAGGTCCTTGTCTGCTCCCATTCTGTCAGCCTCCGTGAGTGATTGAATGAGGTGAAACTGGCATCAGTGGACAAGCACTCACACAAAGGGCCATTGATTGGTCAAGGATGACCATGGAAGACATGAAGAATGAAGCCGACGCCGCCTCAATAGTCTCTATGACTCTCTACACTGTGATGTATCCCGTCTTTAACCAGGTAAAGAATGCTGACTTTTAAGAAAATGTAGCAGCATGGCTCTAGGGATGGAAATGTTGTTCTGCTCAGTGCACTACTTTGGACCAGACTGAAATATCTCAGCAACTATTGCATGGATTGTCATGATATTTTGTGCACATAGTCATGGTCCCTCGAGAGGATACATCCCAATGAGTTTAATCATCTCTTAACTTGTCCATTGGCTCCACCGTGAGGTTGGCAGTTATGGTTCAGACAGAAATATGTCGACAACTATTGTCATGAAATGTTGTACACACATTCCTCATGCCTAGAAGATAAATCCTAATGAATACATATTTCACTTATTCAGTGAAATATCTCAACATCTACCTCGCGGATTGGCACCAAATTTTGTATAGACATTCATGGATCCTAGATGATATATTCTTCTGACTTTGGTGATCCTTTGAATTTTCCTCTCGTGCCACCATGAGATTAGTTTTGATTGAAATATCTCAACAACTATTGGATGGATTGCCGTGAAATGTGGTACAGATGTTCATGTTCCCCTGAGCATGAATTGTAAAAGCATTGAGCCCCTGACCTTTCATCTAGCGCCATAATCAAGTCCAAATTTAATTGTATCCAACAATTTTTATGTTTTGTGACAAAATACCTGCAAAACTAATGACATTCCCATCAGCTTCAGCTGTACTTTGTGATTACTGCTAATCAGCAGATGTTACACGCTGGTCAACATTATACCTGCTAAACCACAGCATCTTAGCATTGTAACTGTGAGCATGTTAGCATGTTGATGTTAGCATTTAGCTCAAAGCACCGCTGTGCCAAAGTGCAGCCTCACAGAGCTGCTAACCTGGCTGTAGAAAGTAGGTAAGTGAGTATTGTTTTCAATTCTCTGGCTAAGCATTCTGAAAAAAATTTACAAACTTAAATGGTAAAATCCAAATTTGGAACTCAAGATGTTACATCAAAAGTGACAAGACAAAGAAAATCAATAGAGGATACTATATTTGGCAGCACATACTTGACAACAAAACAGAGTTGGCCTCATTTATCAAACAAATGATGTACCACTTTGTACTGAAAACAGTTTAAAACTTACATCTATGCTCTTTGCATATAGGCCAACACACACACATACTTAAAGGTCCAGTGTGTAGGATTTGGCGACATCTATCGGTGAGGTTGCAGATTGCAACCAACTGAAACTTTTCCCTTGTGCCAAGCGTGTAACACAACTGGCCCTCTCTAGAGCCAGTGTTTGGTTTGTCCATTCTGGGCTACTGTGGGAACATGGCAGCCAGCTCTGTGAAGAGAACCTGCTCCCGATGTAGATATAAACGGCTCATTCTAAGGTAACGAAAACACAACAATTCTTATATTAAGGTGATTATATGCTAAAGAAAGCATCTTTATTAATATGATATTCCATTTCTGCCAATAGATCCCCCTAAATAACACACACCGGACCTTTAAAGGACAGGACTATTTCATATTGTATCATAGAGGACAGGAGTATTGTGTTTGCCAAATTTATAGTATGTTCTAAGCTTTCAACTTTGAAAACAAGTTTTGCTGGGGCCCTGGTGGCCTATGAATTTGTGGTGCTGACCATGAAATCACAGCACCGCTCCCCTTTCCTCTCTCTGCTCATTTCCTGTCTGTCCACACTCCCAATAAAGACATAAAATGCCAAAAAAGTTTAAACTGCAGTTTCCACAAGCTATTGCCGTAGGGCTTGTGTCAGTTCATCTCACATCTGATTTCTGCACTGGTAGTTTTTCTTTTGTGTGTTTTTACAGTATTTTTATATTCTTTTAGTGAAGCTTGATAGAAAATCGGTTAAAAGACACTTTATTTTAAACCCACACGCCACATGTGTGAGTACACGATGACAGACTTAACTTATAGTTTGAAGTAGTAGACAGTGGTGTAACATCGAGAAGACACACACACAGGTGATTTTATTAGAGAATAGGTGATATGAGGCTTTGTAATTTGTGAAGACATTGGGCTGTATAATTTATAATTCTGTGGCTTTGAGGGGAGATCAGGTAGTTTGAGATTCAAAGCAAATCAGGTTGACAGTAATTGCCAGGGATTTTTAACTCTCCTTTATGTTGTTCTTTTATCAGATTCTTAAGTCCATATTTCTTCGTTTCTTTATATATAATCCTTCCTTCTCTGTTCAGTGCTGTGCGGTTCTGAAAAAATGTAGGGAAAATGTGATTATTTCCAACGTCCTTAAAAGTTTGGTGATTGCACAAGTTTAAAAAAGTAGTATACTGTGTGCAAATTGACAGACAGAACTTATAGTTTGAAGAAGTGACGAGCTCTGTAATACCAAAATATCGGCTCAGAGGGAAGGAATAGACTTCAATTCTACAGATGGATGGACTCCACACAGCTTTTCACAATACAATAACACTGTGTCCTCCTTTGATACTGCAGGATGTCTGGTTTGTATGTGCTTTCTGCAGAATTACATTTCAGGACAGAAGAGAGGCCATGATAAGAGCGAAGCTGTGTTTTTTTGCTGCTGGCTTATGTTTGTGTGTCTGTGTTGTTTACAACTTGCAGTTGGAGAAAGTCAACTTATCAGCAGCGCAGACCTTGAGAGCAGCCGTCATAAAGGTAAAAAGGAAAAGTTTTCTTTTGTTAGATTGTTTGTGATGAACTGCCATCTTTCTTGTTATATCAACTTTCTGTTGATTTGTAGATTTGATACATTTAATGCCACAGAGGATCAAGGCTGACTGTATGTGTGTGTGTGTTTCAAGGCAGAGAAGGAGAACCCAGGTCTCACCCAGGACATGGTTATGAAAATACTGGAGAAGAAGAATGTAAAAGTCGACTATAATGAGTCTCTACTTCGCATGGCTGCAGACGATGTGGAAGGTAGGATGCTCGGAGAACGGTGCATGCAAAGAGAGATGCTCATATTCCTTTAGCCCAGTTATCCACTGAGGGGAGCTGTTTCTCCACAAATAAACTGCTCCTCTCCCCATTCTCAAATGTTCCTTCGCTTCTGTCTGTAATTGAATTCCTTGTGCCGTGTACAGTGATTGATGGTAGTAATGAATTCACACATGCATACACACACACTTTGGATGAATTTTAAATGTACCTCCTGCATGGCACAGCCCAAGTTCTGCCTTAATCCTGCCTTCACTTGACAAACTAAACACTGTCACTTTGAAGTGTGTGCACGCACATTCACACACTTGATCCTGTATTAATTTGCAATGTAGACCACCTTTAGTAATTGCTTAATTTCAGTGCCCCCCCCTGTAGCTGATTGCACGTGTGTTGACGTGGCCGTCACTGAGAAGTTTGTGATCCGTATTTTTTCCTCTTCCTCTCGGTGTTTTCAGAGTTCATGATTGACAGGCGAGAGCCAGAGTTCCAGGAGCTGAACGAGAGGGCCCGAGCTCTGAAACACATCCTCAGCACCATACCAGATGAGATCAATGACCGAGTAGGCTTCCTACAGAGCATCAAGTAAGACAGTTTAGTGTGTGAATGTGAGTGAGTGTGTGTGTGTGTGTGTGTGTGTGTGTGTGCGCAATATACACCAGGTGTAATTCTATATAAAAGTTTCACTCCAACTTCTTGTATTAATTATATACATTGGCAAAAAATGTCCATTCCAGTGGGATTAAAAACTGTTTCTTTCATAGTTAATTATTTGGTGCACAGACCAATGATTTAATACAGTGTGTGTCTTTGTGATGACATCACTGTATAAAACAAAAAACTTTTTTGTGAAGTGAATTTTGGACGAGACACCATTGAACACAAAGTCAAAGCGTTCTACGCAGCGTAATGGGACAAAGGCGAGTTTTGAGGTCCAAACAAACACATGCACACTCCACACACTTGGGGTCAGTGCATACGTTGCTAGAGCTAACGTCTCTACATTTTACATTATTGTTCTGTAAATTCAATTAAGAAATGGTTTCAAATAAAAGGTTCCTGAAATCAATAATTTCAGTTTTACAGATTTTAAGGTTAACAGGTACAAATAAATACCAGCCTGACTTCAGTCAGTGCAATGTAACAAATACACAAAAATGACCTTTCCGGCAGGATTTGCTCATCTTTCATTTCAAAAAGCTGTATACTGTCGTATCGCCCAACCATACGACCAGAATAATGTCAACTCAAAGGTCGACTCACGAGCTTTCAACCCCATCTAACGATCTTCATCAGCCAGTGGAAGTGGCTAGAGGGTGACCCAGATTTAAAAATCGTATCATTGATCTTAGTATTAAACTTTGTATTTTATGGAATAGTGATGACAAAACTGTAAGTTCCTTGCCATAGAAATAGAATAGGAGTAGACTCACTCGCGGACTCACTCATGCCAGCGTGACGTTTAAAACAACAGCGTTGCGTCGGCATCTAGCTTAGTGTGTTTGTGCATGTAGTCCCGCCATGCTGGCTGTCCCTTCTGCAAGTAAGTACTGTAAGAAAGAAAGTATGAATTGGCCTCAACAGACGTTGATTTGGCTCTGGGACTACCGATGCGAAGCAACACACTTTACAGCCACGCTGACGTGTGTTGTCACCATAACAACTAACAACAATTGCCGTTCTCTTTTGTACGAGTCAAAACAGTTCAAGTTCTACTCCTATTCTATTTCTATGGTCCCTGCATTTCATTTTATATCCCCGTCCTCCACACTATACACACACACTCACACACACACACACACACACACACACACACGCACACTAAAGAGAGAAAGTGAAAGACGTTTAATTTTCTTGGCCCACTTTGTCATTATTTTTGATCGAATTCAATACTCTTAGTGAGTCACTGCTGCTTAAGTTACTTACCCAGCGGAGGGCTTAGAAATGAAGTCAATTCAAAAGGAATGCTGAAAAATTAAAGTTATGAAACGGCAGATTTCAAGTGCATACGAGGGGAGGAAAAGTTGAAGGTGAAAGTAAAGCATGCTCGTGATAAAAAGGGGAAGAAAGGGAGACGGATCAAGGAAATGTTATCAGGGTATCACTGCCTGACAAAAACAGACCGATTTTGAGATATTGTTTTTATAACTTATTTGCGTGTGTCATCCACAGAGACATAGCCAGTGCCATCAAGGAGCTGCTAGACACAGTTAATACCGTCTTCAGGAAATACCAGTATCAGAATAGACGGGTAAGTAGATACATGAAGAAGAATAAATGCATTCACACAAAACGTAGTTTCTGTGAATTAAGTGGAGCTGAAAGGCTGTCTGTATTTATTGGTTAGGCACTGGAGCAGCAGAAGAAAGAGTTTGTGAAATACTCCAAGAGCTTCAGTGTCACTCTCAAGACCTACTTCAGAGATGGAAAGTATGAAACCGTTTCTAGTTTATTCTCTGTTTTTCTTCCTTTTCTGTCTTCTCACTCACTCGTTCAGCCTTTTCTGTTTCACATGCAACCAACCAACACATTTAATAGCTGTAAAACGCACATGCCAGCATGTATAAACACTCTTACACACACACACACACACACACACACACACACACACACACACACACACACACACACTGTCACCACCATGTAAATGGTTGTCGTTTGATCACAGGCCCGTTTCTATCAAATCCACCATTGCTGAATAATTCCCTTGACCCATTTCCTGTGGATTCATGCTGGCTTGTATTCTCTGAAGCCTGACATTCTCCATTTCAGTCAGATCAAAGTGTTTCCTAGATCAATCCTAATATTGTTGCCATGGTTTCTTTGCTGTGTGATTGACACGTGTGTCCTTGTGTCTCTGTCACGGTTGTTTCCAGAGTGATAAACGTGTTTGTCAGCGCCAACCGGCTCACCCACCAAACCAACATGATACTGCAGGCCTTCAAGACCCTGGTGTAGCATCACACACACACACACACACACACACACACACACACACACACACACAGGTTTTTATTAGAGAATAGGTGATACGAAGCTTTGTAATTTGTAAAGACATTTTATTATTTATAATTCTGTGGCTTTGAGGGGAGATCAGGTAGTTTGAGGTTCAAAGCAAATCAGGTTGACAGTAATTGCCAGGGATTTTTAACTCTCTTTTATGTTGTTCTTTTATCAGATTCTCAAGTCGATATTTCTTCGTTCCTTTATATATTTCGTTCTCTGTTCAGTGCTGTGTAGTTCTGACGAAGTTTAGGAAAATGCGATTATTTCCCATGTCTTTAAAAGTTTGGTGATTGCACAAGTGCAATGAAAAAAAAGGGGCATTCAGTTTCCAAACACATTCCACAATGTTTTTTGCTCTTTTGCTCTCATGTTATTGTCATTTTTTCTAGTGTATAAAGTTTATTGTAGGACTGTCAATCGATTCAAATATTTAATCGCATGACTGTCCATAGTTAATCGAGATTGATCGCAAATTAATTGCACATTTATTTTTTATCTGTTCAAAATGTAACTTAAAGGGAGATTTGTCAAGTATTTAATACACTTTTCAACATGGGAGTGGGCAAATATGCTTGCTTTATGCAAATGTATGTATATATTTATTATTGGAAATCAATTAACAACACAAAACAATGACAATGACTGTGTTCACCGTCTGCTTTCTTAGTCTTGTACTGTTCTAGTGTGCACTGCTTCACACAGTGCATCATAAACACAACCTATCCAGATGAGCAGCTGTGCTGTTTTTCTTGTTGCTTTAGTTACAGAAATAGATGAAGTCTTTACAGTCTACTAACAATTGATAGCCCACTATATAAAAGAACACATGGCTTTTTTGATGATGGGTAATCAGAGATGCAAAATGTTAAGATAATGACCCAATACAAAGCTTATTTTGGAGGATTATAAGGTATGTACTGGGAATGTGTATGTACCCTGGCAGTTTTTGGCTGCATGTCAATGGTTTCTAAGCTTTTTAAAATAATATATTGTGACATGAGGTGTGGGCAGATCACAATGATTTATTCTTCTCTGATTGTTTGATTTAAAAGTTTTTTACAGAACTGAAGAGGTAAAGTTATTAATTTTTTTTCACAAGGAAAAAGCAATTTTGTCTGAATTTCTTTTTAACCTGTATTCATACAAAATGAAAATCCACCATGAAACTTACTTTTCATTTTATTGTTTGCTGGTGAAATGTTCTTATTTCCCCCCCTTGTAAATGCGGCATACATAACCATAGATGACAGTGAGATATTAACAACAAAGCTATCACGGTGTTTGAGCAGAGATGTTTTTCAGAAATCCACCAAAATCTGTTTCAATGTCAGATACTTAACATTAATGAACAAATCATTTGATGTGTTTTGTACCACAATCTCACAAAGAGAAGTGCAAGGACACAGCTGCAATCGTGGGCACAAACTTGACCTCAAAAACTTGGAGAGTCAAAAAGCATATTATAAAAGTAAATTCAAAAGTAGTTGAAGGTCGTTAGAACAAACCGCAGAAGTAGACTTTGTTCGGGAAAAGAAGTTACAGAACTTCAATAATAACTCTCAGACTGACAAAGTATGACACACTGGGTAGTTCTTGCAACTTCTAAGACATGGATATATAAAACAACACAGACCTAAATTGATAGTTTGTGACTTATTCGGGTTTTTATCCAGAATTCAAAGAATTTGAAGATCTTGAATAAGCCTTGATTTAATCTTTTATTTGACCATGAATGTATCATTTCTCTTTCTATCCCTCTATCTTTCTGATACGTTAATTGTCACAGCCATGGCAACATTCCTTGAACCAAATGCAAATAAAATATCCTCAAGAACTCTTAAACAAGAGTCACAAAGAGTGTGTTGAAAATGCGTTTTTCTTTTTATTAGAAAATTAAAAAGAAAGATTTTCAGAAGTGGGTCTCTCTTCAGATTTGCATTGTTGCATCAAAGTGCTCCATTTCCGCTCACTTGCCCTTGCATTCTCTGTCTTCGCAGGCACCTCTTTCCTCCCAGTACTAAGATCCGTACCAATTTTTTTTCCCCCATTCCAGCAACTTCATTCTTCTCCCTGTATAATAGTGGATTTTCCATGGTGGATTTGTGGTGGGCTATTTTTGGGCTCTGTACTGGCTCCTACATGCACCACTGTAATCCAATTGTGATAGTGTTAATTTTTTTAAGCTTTATTATTGAAATTGCTGAGACCTAATTTTCTCATCCTGTCACCGTTGACGACCGCTGTAATCAGCTAATTCAAGTTATTCCAGGCCATTAAGTCACTCGCTGGGATTGGTCGTGGTCACTGAAGCAGCGGGGAGTGAGGGAAACGATAATATCTGCGTTGGACGTATAGCTTTAGTCTGCATTCATGCTTGCGGCGATCTATTTGTCTTTTGTTGTGTGTGTTTACAACTATGAGTGACCCACAGGAAGTCCTCTCAAAGGCATGCGAACGGCTCCATAAAGCTCTGGTTTGTTTTTGTTCAGGTCCAGGTTCACATCAGTACTTTTTTTACTTGTTTCAATGCATGAACACTTTTATGATTGGTAGTAGAATACTAATGTTGTTGTGAATTCAGTTGCTGTAACTATGGTGTTAGTGTGTGTATCTGGGTTGGGGGGGTAATTGTACCTCACACAGATTATCTCCTCTCCAGTGCTTAATCTGTGAATAGAAGTAACACACACTCACATTGTGTTACATACAGACGATGGGGCCTGGACTCACAAACACAACTCTTTTTGACTACTTGGTTGCCAGGAAACTTAGCCCAAGTCTTTGAGAGTGAGGGATAATAAAAGAAAAGAGTGTGTGTGTGTGTGTGGCCTCTGCAACTGTCTGGGCTACTGGGGGCAGTTAGTTAACTCTCTCTGGGTGTGTGTGTGCTGCAGCCGGGGCTGTTAGCGTTGATTGCTTCTCAGACATCGCTGGCTTAGACAAACCTCTGGACACAAAGAGTCTTCGACAGACAGCCGAGGCCGAGACGGACCAACCAGTGGATTTATTTGAAATGTCATACATTTAAGAATGATGTTTCAGCACCTCAGGAGCATGGGCACCGTTTTCTGTGGACCCCCATTGTGGACTGGGGATGAAATTGGTCGTCTTGGTAAGTTTGATTTTGTTATTAGCTGGCAAACTGTGTGTTCAGCTACTACTATATGGACTTCATGATTAAAAACCTGCTTGACTGAAGTGTACACACCGGCAGTCCTGGAAAGGTGCAGCTAACTTGACAGTGATGTTGCCAGGGCCAAGAGCCTGTCATTATGTAGTTACAGCTTGGTGCTGTGATGGCTTTTTGGACAGTTTGACTGCTGTGGATGGTACTCTGTGCAACTTTAATAAACCCCAGATAGAAATCCAGCAGTGACGGACAGTTTGGAGAGAGTTGACTGGAGCTGAAGGGGCCATCCAGGAAGAAGAGAGGCAACTCTGGTAAGTGGGTTTTGTTTGCCAACAGATATGACGGAGCTATATTATTTAATTTTTCCGTTGAGTTACCTTGTAAAATTTACACGATTTAAAACAGTTCCATAAATGACAGATATGTTTTTATCTGTGCATCAGCTCAAAATATGGGCTTCTTTTTGTGTTAATTTTATAGATCTGCGTAGTCTCTTAAAGACGGATGCCAGCTGTTTGCCACAGAACAAGTCAGGATGTCTTTTATTATATCTGCTGCAGTCTAATACTTGTAAATAAAGAGCTGGATAAACTATCATATCGAGATAATGCTGCAGTTAATCAGCATTATAAAAAAAGATAATAGCTGCAGCAAAGCATTGATTTTTGATTTCATTACACACCATGTCATCTAAATCTGAGCTCAGCCTCAGTTTGATGCCACTTCCAATGAATTTGTCTCATAAACTTTAATGTCAGGCTGGAAATGAAACAGAGGGTGATTGCTGTCTTCTCCCCCCCTTGTAGTGTTTCCTAGAATATTAAAAACAAACTTTGTCATCATCTCACATTACTCTCTTAGATCTCAGACATGTTTTTAATCACCACACAGGCTGATTAAACAAATCCTATTCATGCTATTATTCAAGCTGCTCACCTACCTGACTCCAGTATTTTATTGCACATTACCTGACATAACAGATGTGTTTCGGCAACCTGTTGCCTCCTCGAACCATTCCCAATACGGGGACCTATTCACCCACCTTTGAAAGCCACGGAGCTGGGGGAAATTTCTGTTGAAAATGAAAGACCTTTGCACGCCATTCAACACAGACATGTTTGGATGGAGTGAAAAGAGCCAACAAAAGAAGTCCGCTGCCGCTGTGACTCTGCCGTATGATTATGGTGACATGACAACCCGCTGTGAAACAGATATAGAAGGTTACTAGGGGATTACTGGAGCCGGGAACATCTTGTTCCGTTCGTGTAACAACTAGAAATGAGGGGAATCTGTTATTTGACTTATGAATCGTCAGTACAGACTCACACACACATGCTTTACCTTCTTGACCTTGTCTGGCATGCTGATTGATTGACAGGTCTGAGCTGTAACCATGGGAACGAGGATGGAGGTGGCACAGCTTGAGAGCAGGATGGACACTGAGGACTATAGAAAGCTACAGGACCTGTTCCTGGTGGGTGTTTTTTGTCTGATTGTATGTATGTTTTTACACATATACACTTTTTTTCATAGTTTTTTATTGCCAATGTGGGAATAGGTTGTAACGTAACCTAAAAAGATGAGACCTTCCGCGACTTTCTGGGTTTCCTCTATCAGTCTGTAGACTGCTTTTAATGTGAAGAATGCGGGTCGTTATTTTTCGGGAAAATGCAACGGATGTGACGTTATGCACGCTCTTGAGTGCCTTTACTCTCTTCAGCTCTGCTGCAGGGCTAACAGTGTTCAACTAATCACTAACGCCAACGAACAACAAGACCCTACCATAACTTAGACTCCAACACAAACTCCACGAAAGCACAAAAAAAAGCAATTTCTGATTCTTACATAGAGTCCCTTTAAAGAAGAGTGTTATAATTTATACTATATCTCTGTTTGCCAGTAGTATCCCATAGTACAACACCCTCCAGGTCTCATAAGAAATGCTTTGGAAACCAGAGAACTGCAGCACGTTGTGTTTGAATGCTGAAGAGACTTTTTGTCAATATCTCCTGTCTCCTACAGGACCCCTCGGGTGCACCTCGCTCCTTGTCCAGAACTGAATTCATCAATCTGGCATGGTCATCAGTCGGTCGTGGCTCCGAGGAGGAATATGGCCTCCTGTTTGACAGCGTGGTCGTCACTCAGGAGCACCGCGGCCTCATTCTGGATGTCGATGCCGTGAAGGAAGAGGGGCGCGTCGACTGGGGAGGACTGTGCTCTTTTCTGCTTCTGGAGCTTTCTGAGAAAGTGAAGAACACCAGAACCAGCGGTGTGCCGTGCTGGAAGCCACCACGCACTCTGACCTGTCCGCATCGAGACCCGGTTCAAAAGGTAAAAGGTCACTGACCTCTTGGAGGCTTAAGAGAAGAAGAGTTTGTTATTAGGGTTAGAATATGTTGCCCATTTTAAACATATATGATCTATTGCAGCATGTGATCTGAAAAAACAGTTTGACATTGACTGACTGGAGAATCCCCAAATAGCTGACTGGGTGGAATTCCACATTATTAAACATTGTGCGAGGAAAAGTTTGAACGTATTAGGGTCTTGCTCATCAAAATGGCCCACCTCTTTTGAGATAAATGGCTCTGGACTCCTTTAAGTTTAACATCTATCAATTAATATGTAAATGAAGCGGCCGGTATAAAGTGCCTACTGCTGTGGATAAAGTGATGGCTCACCACTTTAATCTTTCAATCCTGAGAATGTCAAAATGTCAGTATGTTGTGTAAGTTGTTTTCCAAATGGCTGGAAGGTTTCGACCCCTTTAGCTTAGATCAGTCTTAAAGAGGCAGACAGACTAATGGGGCTTAGAAGACTAATTTCAGTTTGAAACACTGCCAGTAAAGTGTGGCACGACAGGGCAGTGAAAAATATACTTAAAGCAGCACTCTACCATATTTTTACATAACAATAGATACAATGACTGTATAATGTGAAAGGGGTTGCTTGTAGTGACAAACCCTCAGAAAATTACCACACAGTTTTCCTCAGCTTCGCAGAAAGTTTTAGCGTCTCTCAGCTGAAAACCCTGTATGCTACCTTCCCTGCCCCAAATGGCAGACAGAGTTAGCAACTAGCTGGTGTTTAGCAGCTAAAGAGCCAGATAATCCAATCAGGAGTTTGTGGAGACCAAAACAGAACTAAAAGGAGAGTGAACTAGGGTTGGGCCACAATGTTCTGTAAGGGATAATGTACAGCGAGCCGGTCATTGTTGTGAAAGAATCCCTGACAGGGCTATGCTGCGCATCTGGGTCTCTCAACGCCCTGAAATGTATTCTTTCACAGCAATGACCCGCTAGCTGTACATTATCCGCTTATTACATGGCTACTTACTGAGGAAATCAATATTTTGACACAAAAACGGTCCGCCAGAGTCCGACATCAGAGCTGCGCGCATAGCAACGGTCTGTTATACATAGCAACGGTCTGTAATACAGAAATAACAGAACGCCATGATTGACCAATCAGAATAGAGTATTCAACACAGCCATGTAATAAATCGCTATAGAGGTCATTTCATATCTTGATCACAATATATATCATGATATAGCATGTTTTCTGGTAGTTCTATAAATAAATAGTCTATAACCACATGGTAAAACCTATTTTGTATACTCCTGTGTGAATTAAATACTTGATAAATGTAAAAGTACTGAGTATTTTCTCACGTAATTAAGATCAGATTTTCTGAGAAATTTGAGTTAGTATTTGTCTGTTATTATCGGTTTAGTCTACGTAATTGTGTATCACAATTTCATCATGATACGATTATTATCATATTGAATTATCGCCCAGCCCTAGAGTAAAGTGGGCAGGACTTTGGTTCTTTATCATAAAGGCAGCCACACAGACCAGTTTGCAGTAAATAACTTAAGTCTAACAATGAAAAAGTCGCTAGAAAGTCCTCGTGCCAGTGACTGTTGATAAATAGGTAATTAGAATAATTAGCGATAAATGCATGACACACCAATCAGAGAGTTCCTATAAAGCCTGCAGTTGGCTGTGGGAAAGTGACCCAGTCAGCATTAATTACGTTGATAGTACATTTAAGCCCTGACCTCTATTCTATAAGCATTAATAAACTTCTTCTTTCATTAAAGATATTCAATGTATTCCTCATCATACCAGCTCAAGCCTTTTTTCTGCTGCTCTCAGTTCTTGTAGCTTAGCCAATAAAATGGCATCATTCATTAATATATTGGTTTCAGCGCATTAGAACGTGCCCTACTCACTTGTACTCACTTGTACTCACTGGCTTCCAATAAGAGGAAGATTTAGGGTGGAGCTCATGTTTGATGAAGTTATTCTAGAGCAGTTTTATGGCTAAAGATTAGCAAGAAAGGAAAGGAAATACTTTCAACTGAGCTATTTTAATCTTAAAGGCTGTAGCCCCCATTTTACTAATTAATGTCACATTATAAGCTGCATCACTAAGAGCAGTAAAGCACTTCTGAAAGTCAACTTTACAAAAGTGTGAAGTAAGCAGAGAGTCTTTTTGTTGCTGTTTGTCCAGGTTAAATGTTGATGTTTTATGATGTCCTCTGGTTCCCCCCAGGTGTTGTACCTGCAGAGTTCAGGTCAGTATCTGACCGTGAGTAAAGGAGGAACCGTGGGGCTGCGGGACAGAGAGGACATGTCTCTCCTGCACACACATCGACTGCAAAACAGCACGGTCCAACCCAAAGACCTCTGGGTCACCGACATGGTGCTACTGCACAACGTGCACAAGGTGACTTTCACTTTTAGTCAGTCAAGTTATTGATTGGTGTCCTGGTTATGTTGTAGCAGAGTTTACACAACTGAAAAAAACATGTTATCATAGGTGTTATATGAATAAATTATTGATAAGTAGTCTGAGTTATTGGGGCAGATATTGTACTGCACAGAGGTAAACAAGCATTTCACTCAATCAATTAATTATTGATCAGTGGTTTTGGTTAATGGCGTTGCAGACATGAAGCTGCTGCATAATGTTTAGAAAATAAACATTAATTTTTCAGTAATAAAACCATCAATTATTGATCAGCTCTGTTCATTAGCAATTCTTTAATCTACAGATTTGTGGGTAACAGATATAATTCTGTTGTGTAACACACACAATGACTTTCCAGTTATACATCAATTATTTATTATTCAGGGAAATTGTTGTTATATAATATTGATGAATTGAATTGTTGTCTATCTGTATGTCTCTCTGTGTCTAATAAACTCTTTTATCACACCTTGTTCCTTATTCTCAGATAGCTGTGTCTTTCACGAGTAAGGAGGTGTGTTTTTATGACACTCTGTCAAAACAGGACTTCGGGTGCAAGTATAAACTCCAGGTAACATCTATATTCTAATTAGAGCTGCAATTATTAATTGATTAGTTGTCAATTATTAAATTAATCGGCAACTATTTTGACAATATTAGTCGGTTCGAGTATTTTTTTAAGAAAAAAAAGTTAAAATTCTCTGATTCCAGCTTCTTAATTGTGAATATTTTCTTGTTTCTTTACTCCTATATGACAGTCAACTGGAACTTGGAGACACGGAAATAACCAACAGATTAATCAACAATGAAAAGAATCGTTAGTTTGAGCCCTATGTCTCATGTTTTGGTTCTGTTGGTTTTAGCATTTTCTACCATTGTATCACACTCTGGATATTGAGAATCAAGAATATAATATAACCTGAGAAAAATGTAGATGGACATGAAATATATCATTGTACACACTTCTTTTCTTCTCTAGGGATTGAAGTTTACTCCCTGGTGTTTAGACTACTGGGTGGATCCATCTCACCCGGACCAGGCCGTACTCACCATCGGAGACATTGGAGGACAGGTAATACACAGAATAATAGAAAGAGGGAGGCAGAACATTGTCAGGAGTCTTCATTTCCCTACATCATCTGTATGTGTTCAGCAGTCCATTGCTCCATAACTCTGTGTGTGTGTGTGTGCGTGTGTGTGTGTGTGTGTTATCCCAGGTCAGTGCTTTATATTTTACCTCTGCTCAGATCTCTCTGTTTGAGAGACTCAGTGTGAGGATGGATTCAGATTCAGCAGACATCATCCTGTGGGACGAGCTGGTCAAAGGAAAGCATCGCTCCTGTTACACTGTGACACACCAAGCGCACGCGCCTGCCTGGGTTAGAAAAGGTAGGAAATACAAACCCACACACACATAAAAAGTTCTATTTATATGTGCTGTTATGAGACAGAAACAAGGATACAAACATCTCTTTCAGTAATGATAGCCCAATCATCTTGCACAAATGCATACAAGCATGCCTTTATTGTAGCGTTGTCATCGTTTCGCTGGCTCTTCATTGTCCTGTCTCAACCCCAATTTCTGTGTTTACACATCTACTATTTCATATCATATTAGTATGTAAATCAGTGATATACTGTAAACTGAAGCCAATGCGGAAGTGCCTTAAACTTGCATTCTTTCTAACAGCCAGCAGAGGGCGATTCCTCTAGTTGCAAAAAGAAGTCTAATTGTATAAAAGTATATGAGAAAATAACCCTACTTCTCACTTGATTTATTACCTCAGTAAACATTATCAACATGAGTTTATGGTCTCAGTTGCTAGTTTCAAGTCTTCTTCAATACAGCATGATGTTCATTTAGTAAATTATGGTCCCATTTAGAGTCAAATAGACCATAAAGCAGGGTATGCTTTAGGGCGTGGCTGCCTTGTGATTGACAGGTCGCTACCATGGCGTTGTCAGGTCTGGCAGTTTTCGTATTACAACTTTAACCCTTTCACGGTGTGTTTTCTGTTCATGAAATTAATTCTCACCTTTTTGGTCGCCAAAAAATGTCTTATTCAGTGTTCGGTTGTACTTATCTCCATCCTCTCGTGTCACATCTGGTTGTAAATAACCAAGATGGCGACACCCAAAATTGACGAACTCAAGGCTTCTAAATGGCAGTCCACAAACTAATGGGTGACGTCAAGGTGACTACATCCACGTCTTATATACAGTCTATGATGTAAATGAAGGGGCCAGCAAAAAGAGCATACAATCATAGATAAAATATCAGAAAGCTGGTATTTCTAAATGACTTTCCTGTTGGCTAATGGGATTCTGAATCCTGCTGCTTTTCATTCCTGTAGTTAACTGAAATCATCTGGGGCCTCAGGTCAAAAAGAGTTTCATTAGTCGGACAGAATGAAAGCAAGGATACAAAATCAGTGGCTCAGATGACAGAGAGGAAGGACACTGCGGGTGTCAGGGACACCTGACGCTCACAAACGCACACTTTCACCTTGACACCCTTCTGTGCTCGCTTCCTCACTTTTTCAGCATCACTACAATAACGGCTTAAGCAACACCATGGAATCGCTTGGGTGTGTCTCTGTCACGGATGCACACACACAAACACACCAACACACATGCAGCGAGTCCTGAGTCATCCACTTTATAGTCTTTCATAGCCAGACTGTTGACTATTGGCATAAAGTCACGGGGCTTGGGGTCCGGCCTCCTGAGACTCCCCACTTCATCTCAGCCCGGGTAACAAAGAGGTCGCTTAGTTGTATCTCCATTGCATCACTCGCATAGAGCCCCTCTGAAGAGTCATCGAGCTGTTTGATAATGATTCAGCCGAGGCAGCGCTCTGAGACTAGCTTGGCTGAGAGGGGAGATCCTGATAAAAGGGGGAAAACAAGAATAAAGTACGTATAAATAAGCACAACAAATGGGAAAACAAAGGGAAAACAAAAAAGAGGGAAACAGAGGAGACAGTGCCAAAACATTAAAAGCGCTGCTTAATTGAAATTTTGCAGGGTGTGTGTGTGCATGTGCATGCAGAACAACAAGAGAGGGTGTATACTATATGTGTGTGGTGCCTTTGAGAGTGTGAGAAAGGAAAGGAGGGAGCTTGTGTGACTCTATATGTGTGTTTGCATACCTCTGGGGGTGCTGGTGCTTCTTTTGAAGTTGCCCACCCTGCAGTATGAGTGGGCTGTGTACCATTAGACATGGCTGGTTATCCAGACCTCCAAACCTTCGGGCTCACGGGCCACCAGAGAGAGGAGGGAGGAGGGGAGGAAGGAGGGGAGGAAGGAGGGGAGGGTGGTGTAACTGAGAGGAAATGTGAGAGGAAATAAGGAGGAAATTGGGATGGACACGGTTCCGAAAAGGACAAGGAAGGAGAGCTGTAGGAAGTGTGTGTCTGCGAGAGAGAAAAGCATTAACATATCCTCATATGAAAGAAAAGGCACATTAAGGATAAGCGTGTAGGTAAAATCTCCCAAAATGTGCAGCGATTTGTTGCAGAACAAAAGCTGTTTGCTTTGATGCAGATAAACAGTGACTTCTGCTCTTCCTCTTTTAAATTCCACACTCACAAGTGTGACATAACATAACAACAGTGGCTAAAGCAGATGTGTGTCTGCATCCCAGATAGCTTGATTTATGATCTGTGTGTGTCGATGAAAGAGAGAAGGCCTCATTAATCAACGATGAGTCATGCGACGCTGTCTGAAAATCCACTGATCTTTTAATTCACAGGCGGGAGAAAAGACGCGGTGTATGAAACGTAATCAGACGTAATTATTTGCCCCAGCAATGCGGACGATCTTTGACCCACGACTGTCACATGCCATCTCACAACGCCGCACTTAATTGTGCAGCGTTTGAAAGCCAAGCAGCTTCTAATGGAGACGTGCGGCATCCAATTTAGCTGCTCTCAATCAAAGTGTTAATTGAGACAGATGGTGATGCAAGATCCATTACACTTTCTGTAATACCAGTGAGCAAATCAAACCGGCCTAATTCTATGCTGTGCTGAGCGCCTGTGGATTGGTTGGTATACAGCAGGGTTGTGGTCAATGCACATCTAGCACAGCCATTTCAGAGAGTGGATGTCCTTCAGAGTCCTAGTAGTGAAAGCCTTTTGGCGTCAGAAGGATGAAGTAACAAATGAACAATGTGTCATCATCAAAATATGTTGCAATGTTGTTTTATATTGAATTTGTTGGAGTTAAAACTAATTTATTCCCACTGTAAGTAACTTCTGCTGCATTATTGCTCCACGCAGACGGACCAGTGGCCCTCATTCAATGATTGTTTCCTTATTTCTTCTCATAAAAGGTATCTGTACAGAGAAAGTTCAGATCAAATCTGTGTGGATAAACAATATAATGAATTAGCCCCATTCTTCTCTGTCATACCGATACTTTCTCTCTGCTCGGTTACACATTCCCCCATAGTTTGGGTACGTGGATGTTAATCTAAGACGCATCAGAAATACAATTTAACCAGGCGATCTGTACTTTCAGAAGTGCTGATGCATCATAATCAATAGATTTCCGATTATAATGACTACCAGAGTAAACAGCAACCACAGAAAAACAAAAGAAAAAAAGGTTAATTTAATTGCCTAAGTGTCTGTCACAACTAATTTACTTTCACTTTCTGACTCTCCCCTGCAGTACGTTACCTGGGCTCGCTGGAGGCCTTTGTGTCGTGCAGCACCAGAGCGCAGAGCAGCATGGTGATCGGCTGGAGGGAAAAGGAAAGCAGGAGTCTACGAGTCACCTCTTTCTTTACAAAGAGCGGTGTGTGGGACATGGACCACCATCGTGGACTCAATCTAATAGGTGGGGACCAATGTGTACTCAGACTTACAGTATAATACTTATGATGTGAGAGTGAATAGTAAGAGTTCATCCTAAACTTAGTTTTATTTGTATAGCCTGAAATCACAAATTTGTTTCAGAGGGTGAGTAAAGTGCAAAAAACACTTTCACTAGAAAATTGTGTGTGTATGTATTGTGTGTGTTTTTGTGACTTGATTAGTAGGTATGGTTAAAGCAAATCTTTTCTATGCATACACAAAGGTATTAAAGGTGCAGTGTGTAGGATTTGGCGGCATCTAGCGGTGACGTTGCAGATTGCAACTACCTGAAACTTCTCCCGTGTGCCAGGTATGTAGGAGAACTACGGTGGCTGACGTGAAAACACGAATAGCCCTCTCTAGATCGTCAGCAAGTTGTTGTAAAAGTAGCGTTGGTCATTTAGAGTATAACAGAGCAAGTGTGTATGTGGGAAGTGAGAGGTGAAGCAAGAGAGAGAGAGCGGCGGCGAATGTGTGTGAGCCGCTCCCTATGTAGATATAAACGGCTCATTCTAAAGTAATGAAAACACAACGATTCTTAGTTTCAGGTGATTTATACAGTTAATAAAACATGCTTGTTAATGTTATATTCCATTTCTGCCAATAAATCCCCCTAAATGTTACACACTGTTCCTTTAAAACTATCAAATGCCTCACTGAACATTGAATCGGTTGTGGGGGACTAAGAACAGTATGGTTTCCTGTAATTAATTGCAGTAAGCGCCTCTGCTAATTTGGGACATTCTGATTGGTTGTAGCCACAGCAGGTGTGGATCATCAGGTCTTGCTGTGGAACCCGTGTGTGACCTCCGAGCCAGTTTGTACGCTCAGCGGGCACACGAGCCCCGTCACCGCAGTCCGCTTCATGCAGACAAAGCAGCAACTGCTCAGCTACTCCAAAGATAAGGTAGGAGTGTGTGTCTCTGCGTGCGGCGCTGCGCTGGAGAAGATAATGTAATGATAAAGAGCCCTATCATTGTCGTATTAATTGTGATACCTTGCTGTAATTACTGCAGAGGATGGAGGCCGCGGTGCAGATGATTGGTAGCCCGTTTCACACTGTTGCCATTATAAGAGCTGGCGTCTCTCAAAATGAAGATCTCCTTTAAACCCTTCTTCTGTCTGATGCAAAGAGGATGTTGCTGCTTGTGCTGCTTTTCCTCTCCCCCCTTGTAGCACTGTGCATGTTTGCCTTCTCTTTGGCTTTTCTGGAGATAATGAATATTTTAGAAGTGATTTATGTTCCATCTGCCTTCTTGCTTAAACACCATCTGCCATTGCAAGAAACTCTGAAAGCTTTACCTCGGATTCCTCTGGAAGAGTTGCTGGAACAGCGACAGACAGTCCTCTGGTTTTGTGCCGTAAAGCAATATGGCAGAGGTCTTGTGAATTTGACTAAGTAGCACATTGTGAACAGGCTGCTAGAGTTACCATTCCTCTTGGCAATTATTGTATTTGTTCTGTAATTATGATAATGTTTTGTGATAATTGGTGTTTATAGTAGGAGCTTTGTTTTCCGTGCATGTGCCGATTCATATTACTACAGTACATCTACTCATACACTCTCCAGGTCCTGTGTCTATGGGATGTATCTCGCCAGCTGTGTGTTCACCGTCTGGCTGGCGTCTTCCCAAAGACACAGGAGGACATGCACACCGTCCTGTTTCTCCACGAGGAGCGTCAGCTCCTCTTGCTGTCCTTCAACAGCCTGCTTCTCCTGCTGGAGACCACGAAGGAGGAGAAGAGGACCAGCAGCCACGAGCACACTGTTACCTGTGTGCTCTATAATGGTCTGTTCAGACAGGTATGCATTAGAGATGGATCCCTGAGACTTTATTGATCTCTTTCATTGTTTCTGTTGATCTTTATTCTGAGACATATGACAAGCAGTAGGCAGGCAGCAGATGTTGTGAAGTGGATGTTTGAAAGTTTAATCTTGACCTTGCCCTCAACTCAAAATCCATTTAGTAGTTTTTTAGGAGCTTTCAATCTTATCACATGCTTTTCATCAGCAAAGTTTGTTTAGTTGTCATAGAAATCTACATGTTCAAATTTCCATTTTCTTTGAGCTCTTTAAAGACATCTGATTCATTGTTCTCATCTATTTGTTGATGAAGATCATGTAATATGATCAAAAGCTACAGAACAGTTACTAAATGGACCTTGTGTTGATTGTTTCGTCAATTCTACAATAATTTCTTCAAACAATTAAATGCAAAAGTAGTAATGAAAGTATTGGTTGTGTTTGTATATCATGAACAGTGTTGGGCAAGTATCCCAGGAAGTGTAATAAGTTACTTTATACTTATTAAGTGTAATAAGTTACTTTATAGTATTACAGTAACGCGTTACTGAGTAACACCTTACTGCCTAACACTGATCATGAAATATGCATTAAACGTCTGGTAATGCTGTCATGATATTGTTGGACTGAAATTTAGCACGTTTTGATAACATTTTGGTTAACAGAGGAGCAGAGGTTTCACAGAGGAGTAATGCTTTCTACTTTTTTTTTAAACGTATGTGTCATTATTATGATTGATTGTATGTTTTGTTCCCTTTACCCCACTCCAGCTTACACAGCTGACATTGTTACCCACACAGTATACGATCACCACACACAAAAAATAAATAGCTAATGTATCCAATATGAACGTCTCTCATTTTAAAAAGTGCATTCACTCTTGATCTTTTTTCCTGCTTTTATTCCCACTTGACAGCAGCATTAGTCGCATATTTTCCTCAGTGAAGGCTTAACCTAAAATAAAGTGTAACGAAGCGTGGAGAATTGTTTGGCTTTGCGAGAGTCATTAAAGAATACATCAGTGGAACCTGCCTCTCTCACAGCAGAGAAAGGATCAGACTCTTTTTGATGATTGATACCCTCTCTCTCTCTCTCTCTCTCTCTCTCTGTCTCTCTGTCTATCTCTCTCTCTCTCTCTCTCTGTAGGTAGTCAGCGGTGACTCTGCCTCCTCTGTGATCTGCTGGCTGGCTCACACGGGCCAAAAGGTCAAGCAGTTCCACCGTTGCCATGGCAACGCCGAGATCTCCGCCATGGCCCTGGATGGTACGCAGACCCGGCTGTTTACTGCAGGCGCTGACGGCGAGGTCAAAGTAGGTGGACACACACACACACACACACACACACACACACACTCGTTCAGCTGTGAACCGTATAGCCGCAGGTCAGTCCTCCTCATAAAGATGCAAACTCTCTGAATTGTAAAAACGGCAGGGAATAGATTTCTACGACAAGACGTGAAGAGGAAGGTGAAGTGGCTGACTGTTATTATTATTTCACATTTGGAACTACTAAAAAAATGAACACTTCATTGACTTGTTGTAATTTACCACTGTGTGGGTGTCAGCAGGTCTGACATGTATACACCCGGACTCAGGCTGTCTGAGGGGCAGGGGCGAAAAAAATAAAAAGGGCACCAGCTGCATGTGGAGGGGTACCAGCGTGAGTTTTCTAGCATGTCGGGCAGCATATGGCACTGCATCATGTTTTATCCACTGGAAGGGCACCCTAGAGGGCACTTTCTCCCATGTTATCCACCATAGGGGCGTCCAAGATGGCACTTTTGTGGCATTCGTCAATATAATGTCAATGTGGTGATTTGTTTTACAAAGGGATGTATTGCATATTGTATATTATTTACTATATAGGTTTACAATAAATTCCAACATTGGCATGACTCTTCAGTAAGGGCTACTATATCCGCCAGGAGTGGGCACTGTAGACCTTTGGTAACTTGCTCCCATCACAGCATTGAGAAAAACCAAGACTACATTTACAGCAGTATGTGTTGTAAAATCTGAATATTTGCATTACATTTGCATATGTGTCAGTCGGCTGTACTGGAGTGACATTAGTAAATGGTATGAGTCAGTGGAAAATGAGTGACATTCTGTTTGTGAGGGCTGGCATGTGTACATATAATCAACAGAGACATACTACCAAGATGTCAGCACATGCCTCTCAAACAGAAGTGGCATAACATCAGCCACATATTGATATGCATACTCTTGTATGCTTTTGCATACTGAGATGGCGTGTGTTTTGGTTATGCATGTTGACACCATGCATAATGAGTGTTTGTTCACATTTCTGCGTTTCAGAAAAAAAATCATATGCTTCTCTGTCTGTACCTTCTCTAATTATGTGTGTGCACATGCAAGCATGTGTGTCTTCTCTGGGCAGAATCGTCTCTTATTTATTATGCCTCCGTGCTGGCGCAATTTCTTCGAATTTTGCACAAACGCCCACTTGGACTCAAGGATGAAGTGATTTGATTTTGGAGGTCAAAGGTCAAGGCCACTGTGACCTCACATCCGTCCCATTCTTGTGATTACTCAGTAATGCCTCAAGCGAATTTCTTCAAATTTGGCACAAACGCCCACTTGGACTCAAAGATAAACTGATTAGATTTTGGTGGTCAAAGGTCGTTGTGACCTTATGTCCGTCCCATTCTGATGATATCTCCGGAACGCCTGTAGGGAATTTCATCACATACGGCACAAACATCCACTTGGACTCAAGGGTTGAATTTGGTGTTTTAATTCATATGCTAATTATGACAATTTCACACAAATGTCTAACAGGATAACATGATGAAGTGATGACATTTTGGACAGACTGGTTGGCGGAGGCATACAACCGCGAGGCGGTTATTCTAGTTTTTCTTTGAGTTTCAAATTTGCTTGGTATTTCAAAGTGTTCTGTTAATGTCTTTGCACTCCACATTCAAGCAATGCATCATGACTCCAAGCTCAGTGCAATTGTTCTCAACAGATGAGTAAAACAATTATGCATATTATAATCAATAATAATCAACCACATCAGCTCTCTGACCCCATGAGCCCTTGTGAGGATGTAGCCATGTGCAAGCAGCGTCGGGTAAACACTCACAGTGTCATGTGAAACAACTACACAAGTCATCCTCCTCCAGGAGGAGCAGGCACCCCTCTGGCCAATTAGCAACAAGATGCATCATCTCTCCAATTTTCATCAACACTGAACCCGTGGTGCAGCAGTTAGGGCCATTCAGAATTGGAATTTTGACCTTTTTAATTATAGCGTTCCCATTGGGCCAATCAGCGTTTTTTATGCTAAATGTCACAACACAGATACGAACTGCGTCATTGTGCAAAATTGGACAGGCAGTGTGACATATAACCTGAGCTGTCATGTTTGATGGATGGAGAACAGTAGGATAGCGGCTTGATAGTTTGTGTTCTCACGTGGGCGGCCAAAAAATATTCTAATTTCAAAACATCTTCTGAAAAAATAAGCAGTTGGACTTCTTTCAAAAGTGAATACAACGGTTACTATTCCTGCTACCTCTTTCTTTTCCAGACAAGAAAATATCGGGACTGTTAGGGGTTGAAAAAGGGAGTGACATGTACAATATGTCTATTATCATAACGTTGTGCTGAGGGTGACATGTTGACTGATGTTCTCTGTTTGCATTTAGGCGTGCTTTGAAATTAAAGGGTAACTTTTAGACCCTATTTTCTCATGTTTTTGTGTCTAAATGACTAATGGGGAGAACATTTTCTGAAATTGGTCCAGTATTGAGGGAGAGCTCTGTAAGTGGCAGCTGCAAAACAAGCTGCGAGGTCAAGTGAGCAGCGTCAGTGTAACGTTACGTTCACTAAAAGTGATTGTTTTCATCACTGACAGGCTCAGATTGTTATTATTTGTGTCTGACAACATTATGGAAAGGACTCTACAGAGAAATTAAACATGTTTCTTACCTTTCACTTGATCCGGTCTGTTTGTTATTGTGTCCAAGTCCCGCTCAAGGAGAAGTCTTGTTCTGATATGTGATTATCCGTATACCCTGGCTCAAATAAATACGGGCGGCCATCGAATTCAAAGACCTCATCCACATTGTCGAAATCATCTAAATATTCAGCCATGACATCGCAAATCTTTCAGATAACACTAAGCTACGCTTTCTTTACTCCAACACAACAAACTCGTTTCCACCATGATGGATGTATTCCACTATTCCACTGTTGTCATCTGACAACACGTCACCCCGCCAGATTTCAGAACGCGTCTTCTCCTTGAGCGAGACTCTTTCCATAATGTCAGACACTTATGATAACAATCAGAGCCTGTCAGTGATAAAAACAAGCACTTTTAGTGGAGGTAAATGATGGTGCCAGCTGGCACCGATAGGATTACATTGCAACCCGTGAGCGGCTCCTGATTGCAGCGCTCTCCATCAATACTGGACCAATTTCAGGAATTGTCGTCCCTATTAGTTAGTTAGACACAAAATCATGGGAAAATGGTTGAAAAATACTGAAGTTACCCTTTAAAGACATTTAGTAGTAGTCGTGATCGTGCTTTGAGTGTTATTTGTGCTGCAGGTGTGGGACTTCAACGGCCGCTGCCTCCACAGAATGAACGCAGGCCTGGGTCGGGCTGTAGGGATCTCACAGGTGCTGCTGCTGAAGAGGAGTATACTGGTGATGGGCTGGGACAGGTACTGTGGATTTAAGTGTGATTATTATATTTTGCTTAATTACAGTATGCGTCTTCTGTTTCATTCATTTAAATATTGAACACAACACAAAATGTGCAATACTGAAAATCTAAAAATGTGTGCAAATCTAAGACCTATAGGTGAGTATCATGACTTTTGATGCACTCTCATAGACTGTGTATGTTTGCAACTGTGTGTATGTGAGAAACACTCTGTGCGTGTGTGTGTGTGTTTCTGTCCTCTCCTGCTACCTCTGCCTGCCAACGACTCAGAGCCAACCAGACATCTGGACTCTAACGAGTATCGCTACCTCATATTTGTGTGTGTGTGTGTGTGTGTGAGTGTTTCTTTTTATACCCACATCACATCTGCTCTTCATCTTCATCATCATCATTTCACACCCAGCGAGCTGAACTCAGCAGTGTGCTATCATCAAGTTATACGACTCCCTCTTCCTCTCTCTCCGTTTCTCTCTCTTCTCCACACACACACACACACACACACACACACACACACACACACACACACACACACACACACACACACACACACACTCAGTGATGCTCTCTGGGGTGTCACAGCGGTAAAGAGAACATAGACGACAGATCAGCAGCAGTAAAAGAAAATACTGCCGTTATTCACCTCCATCACTCATATCACTTCCTGTTTCTTCACATCCACCTCGACCACACTTTAATCCATACAGTGCTGTGTCGCATGGCATCCAGTTCAAAGTCCCATCACCTTCCATCTCATGCAGGTTGAAATATCCACAACCCACTGATACACCTATTCCTCAGTTTGAAACAATAGTGCATCATTTTTGTCATTTCATGGACACTACCTGCACAACAATAAAAATTCAAAAAGTGCCGACATATAACAAAATATTAAAGATGTAAAATTCTTTTAGCACACCTACAAAATTAGGTGTGCTAAAACACCTGTTTTATATGCATGGTGTCTGCTGTGGCAATGTGGTGTGAAGAGACAGCTTCCATGTTCATCACAAACACTGTCCTGATGTACTGCATGTGTAACGCAAAGTTTGAATCTGTTGCAGGGAAAATATGATTCATATTGGACTATCCTTACACGTTATACCAATGAAACATGACAAAATAAAATGTATTAAAGTCACATACAATCTCTACTAGTATTAATCTGTTTGATTTAGACATGCTTGAAAATGTGAAAATTCTTAGTCCAGATTTAAATGTTTAATCTCATTATGTGCCCATTGTACTACTACTCCTACTACTACTACTACTACTACTGTTACTGCTATTATTAGCACTGCCTCTGCTACTGTACCACCACTACTATTACTATTGCTACTATCACTGCTAATGCTATTACCTGAACTGCTACTGCTACTACTATTATGACTACTATTACTGCAACTGCTATTATTACTACTGTAACTCCTACTGCTACTGGTACTACAGCTACTACTATTACTTCTACTACTCTTACTACTATGACTGTTGCTGCTCCTGCTGCAGCTACTACTATTACTGCCACTGCTATTACTATTACTCCTGCTGTTACTGGTACTACAGCTACTACTATTACTACTATTACTACTATTACTTTGCTGCTACAGCTACTACTATCACTGATACTACTATTACTACTACTACAACTGCTACCGCTACTATTACTATTACCATTACTCCTACTACTACTGGTACTACTACAATTACTCCTCCTATCACTACAACTGTCGCTGCCACCATTGCTACTGGTACATCTTCCATTACTGCTGCCACCAATACTACTATTACAGTTATATTCTACTAATATTACTATTACTGCTACTATTGCCACTGCCATCACTATTACTATTACAGCTACTGATACTGGTGTTTCTACTATTACTACTATTAGTACGGATAATACTTTAATAATGTATAAGATTAACACAGATCACCTGTTCATGATTACCAAAATGTACTGTGAGTGTGTGTGTGGATGAACCAGGTTATACATCAACAGTAATGAAAGTCTATGAAGTTGTGTATGTAACACACTTTTACACTTTCTTCACTCTCTATGTTTCTGCAGGATGTTAACAGTTTTCCGTCTACACTGCTTCTCGCAGTCGTTCGTTGAGCCGTCGGAGTGGAAGGGAGGCGTTCAGCATCGCAGCGATGTGCTCTGTGCCGCGTTCCTGCCTCCACAGACTCTGGTCACAGGTGTGTATATGTTTGTGTGTGTGTGTGTGTGTGTGTGTGTGTGTGTGTGTGCGTGTGTTTGTGTGTACACATGGTGAATATTGAGTATACATATGTGCTCCTATATTTCTGTATGTTGTAAATGACACTTTCATGACTTAAATGAAGAGTGAGGGCTCATGCAGAGGAAAGAGAGAAAGGGAAAGAAAAACAAAGGCGAAGAAATGAAAATGAAAAAAAAAAAACTCCAGTGAAATGAAAAATAACTGGGAGTGGTTATCTGCTGATTAAAGTAAGTAGTGTTATCAAAAGACTCAAGCTCCACACATCGCTCTCTGCTGGAAATATCTCTGTGGTGGTGTGCTCTTGTGCATTTGTGGGCAGAAAGAGACTTAATATGTATCAGAATTCACAATCAAAACTGTGCTTGTATGTGTGTCTGTACAGCTGTGAATTTTAGCATTTTTTGTTAAATGTCAATATTCACATTATAGATATTGTCAAATTAGACAATATAAGTAAAAAAACAGGTATAAGGGAATTGAAAATGATCTAATTAGAAACTCCCTGTCTGTTTTTTACAGGAACCTTTGAAGTCCCTGTTGTCCTTTGTTAGCAACACTGCTGAAAGATACCGTATTTTAGAGGCTGTTTTGGTGGTTTATTTCGTAAATCAGTATGTTATTCCTCAGAGGAACAACAGTTTCCCTTTTCTCTATTCTGAGCTGACATTTGCCTTCACCACAGGCCAAAACCTTTACATGTCAGAGCCCATTAATTGGCAAGTTCCGTCCTAATTAAATTCTTAATTAGAGCTGCATTAAAGGCAGGTGAACTGGAAAGGTCAAGCAGTATATATGATACACGCACATACAGCACTCTGCTCAGCGCTAACAAGATATATTTCCAGTAAAAAAAGTTGCGAACACTTCTCATTTCATTTATTCCTAGTCCTGTATTTTCTAATTTTAGTCTCTCTCTGTGTGTGAGAGAGGTATTATAACGGTAACTACCCACAGAGAGCTTGGAGGGACAATTATTCAGACCAACACATTTTTTTTCCTTCTGTTTTTGTCTTGTCATTGTTTTTTTTGTTTCTCTGCACAAGTAGTAGTTTGGATCAGCAGGGGTGGGTGTTTTTATGTCTGTATTTATTACCTCACTGAGGGTATTCCTTGTTTAATAGTGTTAAAAAAGAAGAAGATAAAATCATACACTGCAGAAAATTATCCAGAATTACCATCAAAATGATGAAGCAACTGATCAGTGCATGGATTCAGTGGTACGAAATGCAAATGACTCACATGTGAAATCAGTAGTAGTCCTAAATTCACACCAGCGCTATTAAAATGCAGAGCCACTGGGCGCCTCTGGCTAATGGAAGAGCAGACGTAGAGTTTTCTCTCTTCTTTCAATCACTCTGTTTTTTTACTCCACTTCTGTGAGTTCATACAAACTCTGGAACTCGTCTCCAAAGTTTGTGTGCAGGTTTTTTTTAATGATTGTCGTGGAATTCAACCCGGTGGCATTTCATCCCGTTTGCCAAGCTGTCACATCCAAGACAACTGAAGAGTGACAGCCTCCAATAACCAAAGAAAATAATAACTTACAAGTCACATAAAAGACAAAAAAATCAACATCCTTACAAAAGATAAGCAAAATGACCCGGTCGCAGAGACAGGATACTTAAAAATACCAGCAAGGCGCCTCAGCACTCAACACATTCTTAGATGTTTCTGCCTGAGGGATTGAACTGGCTATCGTCCAGTCACTGGTCCACTTCTATAAGCATCAAACTACAAAACACTCTGCACCCAATTTGCCCCAGTATGCTCTTCAGTTTGTGAAGTTGTATCACTTTGGCTCGCGCACTGAAATTTCAGTTTCAGTTTGTGCAAGCAGACGTAAACCGCAGACCATCTCTGGCATTCTGGGACGCGTCGGCCCCAGAGATAGAGAGCGATAAAGTGAGGGATGGAGGTGGAGAGGTAGATAAGAGTGGGTGTTCTCCAGGCTGGAGGGAGAAAATGGTTTGGAAGGAAATGAATAGCTGGAGCCGGAACAAAAGCATGATTCAGGAGCTACTTTGTGAACTTGGAAACTTCTTCAAAGTTCGCTCCCCAATTTCTTTGTCAGTGTGTTCGGCGGCTCTCTCTGCCTGCTTCCTCTCTTTTTCCAAGTCTCTAACTGACACTCCCCGTTCACATCTGTTTATTTTTTTACCTCATATCCCTAGTTAGCCGGCTGCATTTCTTCCCCGCGCTATACCCTCCACCTCCAATTTAATCCAAATGCCCAATTTAAATTATGTTTATTAGAGCTCTCTCAGTGGGGAGAGGAGAAATGAGACATACTTTCTGTCTTTCAAGCGTGTGTGTGTGTGTGTTGTAAGGCTGCAGGGGTGGGGGTTCGTATATGCGAAGAAAAGAGAATAAAATGATATATGTTGGTGTGTTTGAAGGTGTGTTTATTTGCGCGGGTCTCTGAAATGTGACGGTGTTGGATGCATTTTCGGGCTCACACCAAATCACTGAATCCCTCTGCTCCTTTTGCTATTTAACTTGATGATTTGTGATGAGATTAAGAAAAATAAATAAAATGTGTTGTTCTTGCATGGTGAACAGATAATCCAAAAACTAAAAACTAAAATTCTTGATGAATTGAAGTAAAATAATATCAAAACATCCTTTTACAAACCCTCACGTACTTTAATAGGCTACTCTATCAAAAAGTAAGCACAGCTACAAGCTACGTATACCTTTCTGTATGCCTGCAAGCCTTTTCTGTATACTTATCAGTATAAGCCAAGTATACTTTTGTTAATTATATCTCTGATAAGTACATAAAAAGTAAACTGAAAGTATACTCTCTTATCTTAAGTTTAAAAGAAGTACACTAATTGCACACTTGAATAAACTTCCTTTTGGTGAGGGTATGTTAATAGTTGTAATTGAATGTTTTGGAGTTTGCCAGCGAGAAATCCCTCCTTGATCTGTGATTTATTTCTGTAACTCTGATGAATACAAATGATTCACTTCATAAATAGTATTTTTTTCATTATAAGCAGCACTTTGGCATAGAGTTGATGGTTTCCTAAAGAGAGACGAAAGATTAAACCAGTATTTTGTTCATAAAGACTTTGTGGGTGTCAAAGCTGTGACCTTGCATTTTTTTCTGATGTTTTTCTGTTGTCAGAATCATAAATCATAAAATGATGTAATTCAATCATAAATTCCTCCTATGCTTTAATATCCTGCGCATTGCTCTCTCTTTCTCTTGCCTTTGGGCAAATGTGGAAAAAAAAGAACGAATCACATTCACGTCCCGATTTTCTTACGTTTCCACAGTAAAGCAAAAAGGTATCGCTGTGTTATTTTCTACATTAACTATTTTTGTTAATTCTCTCTTCCCCAAATCCATTGGGCACAAAGGCGGCGTCTAAAAGCGATGACGCATTAGTTTCAGTTGCCAGAACATTTCTTCAGGGTTGCAGTGACTAATGTGGTTTTCACATCAAAGCATGCGTGCTGCCAAATTATGTGTTAGTAATGTGCCAAGTGAAAGCAGTGGTGGCATCAAGGCCACCAGTGACAAAAGTCAATTTAAAGTTATGTTGGACACACACATGCTAAGGACTAAGTATGTGTGAATGTGTGTGTGTGTGTGTGTGTTTGTGTTGGTGTGTACATGCATGTTTGTTTGTGTCTCAAGTCAAATCAAGTTGCAGCAGGAGCATTTGGCTGATGTGGGACTGAAGCCTCCTCATCCATATTCAGAGTCTTTGCTAGGTTCTGCTTGGCTACACACACACACACACACACACAGACACACAGACACACACACACACACACACACACACACACACACACACACACACACACACACACACACACACACACACACACACACACACACACACACACACACACACACTCAGTAGGGTACATGTACACAGGGGTCCTGTGTACCTCCCTCAGTCACAACCTCCCCCCTCTGTTTTCACTCTTCCTTCTTCCCTCGGATCCCTTAATCCTCCATGGCTGAACACCTTCCAAGCGACCAAAGACCAACTCGTCTGAACTTTGACGGGCGGCCAGAAATGTTTTTAGAAATGGAAATGCGAGCGTAGAAATCGGAACACTGAATGACGGCAATGACATCTTTTTCAAGCCGAGGATGCTCTGATTTATACAGTATGTGCTGTGTATTTCAAATGTCTTTCTTGACAAGTTAGTGAGTTAAAGGGGAAGTTGTACGAAGCCTTTTGAGGCTCCAGAAGCAGATGCGTGAAGTCTGATAAACGTCCTCAAGTGATGTCACCTGAGTCGGCGTTTGTTCGGTCTGAAGACTACAAGTTTGAAAATGAAAAATATCTGGGGATGTGTAGTTTTGAGCTTACCAGACCTGTGTAGCTTGCTTCGTATCTCTGCTTGAGGCTACATTAGCCTACTGTCATAACAATCTCACACTGAACTGTTGGCAATTAAGTTGCATTGTGGGTAATGTAGGCGCCAAGTTTTGACAAGGACAAAGAATGCATTGAATAAAATGATGATTCATCTTTTCTGCTGCATTAAATTTGATCCTTTTTTGAGTTTTCTTTTAATGAAAAGGAGGTATGAGAGTTTGTTAGTGTGTTCTTGAACGTACTTTCATATTCTATGTATTATGTGTATTTCTTATTCCATGAATGAACATGTATACCTGTGCTTAAAGGCCTATGTGCTGTGGTAATTAACTATAAGAAGTGGACATAGTCACCGTGACGTCACTCACTGGTTAGTTGACTGCCGTTTTGAAGCCTCGAGTTTGACATTTTGTCTGTAGCCAGCTTGTTTTTTGCAACCAGAAGAACCAGAGGTTGCCGCCTGGCTGTGGTATGTATGTGTGTTGTCAGAAATGGCCAGGTATTACTGAATTAGAGCAATTTTAATAGTTAATAAAGGTGATGTTAATTCAGCTCCATTTCATAGCTTAACATGAGATGATGATGCTGATATCTACACCCTCTCACCCCCTTTATCTCTCTCCATCTCTGCCATATACACGCACCTACACACACGGCATCCTAAAAGTCCCTTGAAATACAGACGCTGGCCTTGGGCTGCATGAATAATGCAGGCGACCCACACTCTCATAAACTTTATACCTCCTATTGCTCACACGTACACACCTCCCAAAGCTAACACACTCCTCACATATCTCATTAACTCCTGCTGTTCGACTGTTGAACCACCTGATGAGATTCCTGCCTCATACAATAAACACACACACTTTCTTATATATAATGTAGATTATTTGAAAGGCACTTTCTCCTGAGGTGAATGTTGAGTGGTGGAACAGATGGAAGCCGGGGAGGGATGCTGAGCTTTATCATCTTTAAAGTGATTTTAGTGGCCGGCTTGCATGATTCAGCAGCACAGGGAACGTAAAAAGGGTGTGTGTTGACAGACATTTTGTGCTAATTGTTAATATTTCGTTTGAAAATGTGAATTTTTCTTTCTGTTTCAAATGACTTATGAAAGCATGGCAGATTTGCAGTATATTTGTCGATACAAAAATGCCAAAAAGCAACATGCGAGTTTTATCGCAAGCTCTTCCACTTTGTTTCGTCTCGTCTCTTGATGTGTGCAGGAAGCTACGATGGAGAGATTATAGTGTGGAACAACAGCACAGAAAAAGCTTTGAGGAAGCTGCGGCCACATGCTGAACACAGAGCAGGCAAGAAGTCTCACTTTCACATCACAAAATTCAACAAACACTTTATTTTGCAATTGTAAAATAAATGTTTCTTGCTGATCTGTCTCTCTTTCTTTATTCCTTCTTTATCTTTCAATGCTTTGCTCAACTCTGATTTTCTAGGTCATTTCCCAGATTCCCATCTTGGTGTGATTGGCAATGAAGACTCTGAAAACTCCTTTGCCATCACTAGATTGTTCTTCATACCGGGACGCACGTCTGTGGCTGCAGCTACAGGTGACGTATTCAAAACTTATCCTTATCAACCTTAGAGTGTGGGTTATATGTTAACGTAGACTCTGTAAGACTTGGGACACGGCATGATGATTGAGTAAACAATGTTATACAGCATCGCCTCAGGAGCTATCCCAAAATAATAGCAGTGATTACAAAGAAAATTCCTTTAAAATTATGAAATTCTGTATTTTGACCTGAGTCACATTGTAGCTCAAATTAAAGGTACAGTGTGTAGGATTTGGCAGCATTTAGTGGTGTGGTTGCAGATTGCAACGAACTGAATACCCCTCCTCTCACTCCTCCCTTTCCAAGACTGTGTTAACGTGAGCCGCAGAGTGCAAAATAGTAACGCCATTCACCTTGCTCAGAGGCCATCCTTACCATAATAACACCACTTTAGGAGCAACGGAAGTCAGACGGCGGCTGGCGGTAACTCGGTGTTGCACTCTGTGGCTCACGTTACCGCAAGGGTGTCAGTGAAATACTGTGGCCTTCAGGTAACATAAAAATGTGAAAGGCTCTCTCTAGAGCCAGTGTTTGGTTTGTGCGTTCCTATATAGATATGAAGGGCTCATTCTAAGCTAACAAAAACACAACGATTCTTAGTTTCAGATGATTATACACTAATGAAAACATAGTTATGAATATTATATTCCATTTCTACTTATAGATCCCCTGAAATGTTACACACTGTTCCTTTAACATGTCATCTTGCCCGATAAATGTTGCCAGTTTTATTATAGCCATAATCCCTCTGAAAGGTAGTGATTCTGCCTTTTTGTTTTGAGGCCAAAGCCTATTTAAACATATTTAATGCCTGTATATATACTGTAGCTTGAGTTGTTATGTGAGAGCCTGCGATTTGAAGAGTTATAGTTGATGCAAACACAGTGAAGTTACTTCAGAGAGTTGAAAGAGTTCTTTCTTAAATGCCAAATATGCTGCACATAGAGCTCTGTTTTTGTTGTTGAAATACACAGTGGCAATACACAGATGAACGCTTGTGTTTACACACTACACAGAGGCTTCGTGTATCTTGGTGCCGAGTTACTGCACATTAGCTACACATCAATGATGGTTTGATGTGGCGAGCGTGCTTCAAGTTTCCCCATTTTTAAGTACTTTTCATATGCAGTGACTCAAGCTCTGAACTTTACTTTTCTTTCTGTCTCTATTTTAACTACACCCATGGCTGCTTGGGGTTTTATTCCAGTTTGATTTAGTCTCGGTGTTATTGCTGCAGTAGCTGCTGCTTCTGCTGTAGCTGTTTAGCTACACCTTTGGACCCTGGCCTTTATATCTACTGCTCACACTGACTGAGGCATCTATGAGCTTCTAATGTCCCAGATCCAACTGATTTTCCAGGCAAAACCTCCTTTTTATTCCCACATTTCCAACAGGTGGTGCAGACTTGGTGTCCTGCGGAGGTTCAGGTGTGGTCCGACTCTGGAACACCGTCCACAGCCGTCTGATGGGACAGTTCACAGCTCACAACCGGGACCTGGGGTCTATTGTTACCACTGTCAGCCCCTGTGGGAAATATTTAGTCACAGCTGATCGGGAGGGAACACTCAAGACCTGGGACATACAGGTAGGAGTTTGTCGCACACACACATACATGTATTATATATTATATATCAGCTGCATTGGACCACACTGAAAGTAAATGCCACCATGACGATTGTGTAGAAGAAGAAGCGAGAGAGTGATGGAGACTGGTGAACACAGAGCCAGAGGGAGGGACAGAGATCAAGAGACAGACTGTAGTAGACAATGAGGAAAAAGTGAACCTCCTTATTTCCGTTAGATCAGGCATGTTCACTCTTCAAAATGACAGACAGCGCTGTCATTTTGAAGCCTCAGTAGCTCGCTAGAGTACAAGCAGACCAGTCCATCATTTCGAAAATCTCCACTGATACATTAGCAGGAAGAGGTGATGGTCCCCATCCTCTTTGGTATTTTATTTAAGATTTTAGAAGCAGTTTGAATGAATGGGAGGACCATTGTTTGCAATTAGCATCCCCCTTTTAACAGACTCTGAAATGTGTGTAAAAAGACTGATTTACTATGACAGTTTTTGGCAAATCACCTCCACTAGAAGAGGATTAAATCTTTAAATCAGTGATTTCAGCTGTTTAGAGATTTACCTCAGCACATGAACACATGTTTGGTGGCTGAAGAGTTTCTGATACCTCAGTGAGACCTTTTGACTTTTTGACTCTTGATTACAAAGACTTGGATCGCGCCATCGGTATGAGGCGTAGCTGCATCACTGTCATGCTCATAATCGCAGTAAAAGAACACCCTCTCGGGTATTATTGCCACAATATTCAGAGCTCAACTCTCTGTCACAGTTTATAAGAGGGGATGAATTCAGATGGGTGCGTCTCATTTGGCTCCCAGTTTAATTTATGGAGATTTATGTATATATGTAGCGGAGTTGAAGAAGTTGGACAAGCTCAGTGCTGTGGTAGAAATCCTGTCCTTTGGCAAGTTTGGAACGATGCTTTGGAATCAGCCGGATGACTAACGTGATTGCACATTATATTGTTGTGCTCTCAGACGCAGGACTTCGCAGTTCAGTACCAGGTCTCGTCCTAACATGATAGTATGTTGTAGTTATTAGGGCTGCACAATTTATCGAAATTTTATCAAAATCACAATATGGGGTCTTTTGTTGTTTTCATTTGCTTGTTGGGTTTGTTTTACACATTTCGGTTTATTTGTGCTTTTATTTTTGTTTTTTCTTATTCAGTGTTGGCTGAATTTTAGGGTTTTCTTTTATTTATTTGTTTATTTATTTGACTCTAAGTTAGGGTTTTGGGTTATTTGGTTTTAATGTCTTTTTTTTATTTAGTCTATTTGTCTAAGTTGTGAGAAACTTTGGTTTTCATTATTTGTTGTACTATTTGTTATTGCTTTTTTGATATAGGATTTATTTGTAAATATTATACAGAAATTATTGTGAATGAAAACTGATATTTTTGATACTAAAAGACAAAAAAAGCAGTAATTGTCCTAAACATAGCCTAGCAACTGTAACTAGAATACTGAAGACCATTTTAAGTCAATTAGCTAGCTAGCTACAGCTAATACAATTCTGCCAGGGATAGTTGTTATTTCAGCTGCGTTTGGCTACTTCTATCATTTCAAAAATCATAAAGAATTTTGAATCTCCCAACGCTGCCATTGTAAACTGTTATGTGCCGTGAGAAAATGGGAATAGCAACAGTAACTAAGGGGGGCAGAGCTTATCAGTGTTACAGTTATGTAGATTGAATGTATGTTTTTGTACAAATTGAGTAAAGCACTGCTTCTCTCCTCTGTTCCTCAGAATTATTGTCTCGAGCCAGATGACACAATAACCAAAAAACCTCCGAAACTACTGTGCAGTTTCCGCCCACACCTTGACCGCGTGACTCACCTGGAGACGTGTCTCCATGGCGACAGACTCTACGTCCTCTCGGCATCATTGGACTGCAGTGTGGCTCTCAGCTACCTGCCTGGAGATACCGTCGGCCTGTTCGGACAGGTACACAAACACACACAGGTGATCTCAGTGCACTGCGGCAGCAGCTTGAATTACATAACACAACCTGCTTGTGTGAAATAAATTGTTTTGGATGGCAGAGATATTGTTCAGCGCCGCACTGTCAAGGTAGCGGCCTCAGATCCTCGCGGTTCAAACGTACAGCGGTGCAGGCTGGCTCTGATAAAGACTTTACCTCCCACTCGGCAGCGGGCTGGTGGGTGGTAGCATCCAGTTGACGAAATGGATGTGAAACCCAGCATCAAGCCACGGTTAGGCGTGTGTGTGTGTGTGTGTATTAAAGAAGGCCCATATTAAGTTAGCCCGGGGCGGTGTCTGCTGAATGTTGCTTCATTTCAGTTTGCCTCAGGCTCACACACTCACACACTCACACACTCACACACTCACACACAGACAACCACACAAATACACCAAACCTTGAAGAGGAACATGCATGAATAAAAACATGCCTGTACACCTTCATACATACTGTATACTGTGTACAATACAAGGGAATATTCACGTTTTCATACGACAGTGAAAACTCACATATGTGGCTGGTAGACAAAGAAAGCTGTTTAAATCTAGTTTGTGTTGACAATGCCACATTTCTATTTCATTAGATTGATTCATACATTGTTTCTGTAATTAATGTTTATCAGAGGGGGATTCTGAAAAATAAAAGACTACATCCATATTCAGCACATCAAAGTTATAAAAGGATACACTGTTAATTATGAATATGTTTTCAAGCAAGGAGAACATTTGAAGACACTGACTACAAAATATTCAGTATTCCGAAAAAGACAATATTTCTACTAAGTTGTTTTTATGGCTAATGAAAATGAATATTCACGTATACATGCAGCCGTGCATACTCCGGTAAACCAGCCCAGGCACACAACAATTTTGTTAAATAGTCACTAAATTGAATGTATTAATCCGTGTACATAGACACAAATTTCAATTTTGTTTTTGTGATAGCCACACGAATACAATTCCTATGTAATACATTGTATAGAGAGGAGGTCAGGATGAATAGGTGGATCAAATACACAGGACTTTCACCCAGGAGACCAGTGTTTGTGTTCCGTACGAAACCAGAAGTCAAAGTTGATTTATTTGTCACATAAATTCCGTAATTAAGTTACGGCACTACCGCTGTTATTTAAACCCCAACCGCAATCTTTCCCCAAACCTAACCAAGTTGATCTTTTCCTAAACCTAATGAAGTACTTTTATTTTGAAAAGACTGGAGCGGATATTGACACGTGTGCCACATATTGTTGCACGAAAAATACGTTGTTTGAATTCGAGCTGAGCATCACGAAAAAAAAGGGAAATTCATGTCAATGTACACGAATCAAATAGATTAAGTTTCGTGACTATTTCACAAACTGCCGTGAGACTGTTGGATTAACGCAACCTTCAACCACCTTCTTGAAAAGAATATATCCAAACAGAATATGCTGTTTACATGACCCTTAACAAATTCAGAATATTGTCATATTCAGAATAATAGTGGAATATTAGTGTGCATGAAAACGTAGCGAGTGACTCACAAGTCTTCCTACTACCGTTTGATGAGCCCTCCTCTGGGAGGCTGGACTGCATATTTAAGTCTCCAAATCCACATAACCCCAGCTAATCTTTGGATCTTGTGGTCAAAAGGTCATCTCGCACTGATCCCAAATGTTCTCGCCGTTTTGTCTTCACTGCTGTCCGTCATCCGTAGGAGGAGCAGTGGTGCTTGGAGAGACCTGGACCTCCGCACCCACAGCAGGAACCAGAGCGGAACCAGAGAGACCAGGGAGGGAAGAGGTCAGCTCCAGCTCCCAGTGAGACGCTCCCTGACCCAGGACCCGACACCTCTGCTGAGGATGGAGAGGTGGGGATAAAAGACGAGGCAGAGGACTGTGGGACGGACGTAGGAGTGGACAGAAGAAAACATTAATCCAGGTCAAGAGTTGAGTCTGTCTAAAGTGCACGGTGTTGTACAACTTCAGCTTCATTTTCACCGCTCTATTTCACTGTCTGTAAAAGCTGCACAGTATTTTTGAATTATCCTAGAGGTATTTAAGACGGGGCGCCATGATTTTGAGTGGGATTTCGGAGGAACAGCCGAAACATTTTATCTTTCATTTTAAGTAGAAAAAGTTTTTTCTTGACATCAGTTACTGTCACTGTCGTAACAGATGTACTAAGAGAACTAAGCCGTTTGTCTATCACATATTCAGAAGACCTTAAGTCAGAGAAAAACGGCACTAAATTGCATCTTTTTCCCCATTTTATTTCTCTGCCTCAGGACAGTGTGGTGTGTAACAGTGACTAGTCATGGCTGCCTTTCACAACCACAAAGAATGAAATAGCATTTGTGATGCTCCCAATTCTGTGATTTTTACTCTGATGCTTAGAGAACAGAAAGAGATGGCATTCAACATTTTTTTTGGGTGGGAGTAGGAGTGTGCCTTATGGTTTGAAAGTGATTGCGCTGCTGTAATACAAAAGTCAGTAAAAGTTGGCAGTCGTCACTGGAGTTCTCAAAGTCAGTCCTCCCATTCATCGCCAATAGAGTAGCTTCAGGCTGGTTCACACATTTGACACCACGCATTAGAGGTTTTTATTCTCCGGTTTTCTACGTTTGAGAGATAGATTTTTCATCCCACACATACTGATGAGGCTGTCCTGATGGGAATGTGAACTCAGAAATATCCAACATTATAATCATTAAACTAAGCCTTAAATATTTATTTGACTGTACTTATTGATCTTGTGTTTCCTGGATAGGAGGTATCGGGAACAAACCAGGATACAAAATATCAGCCTGCCTCAGCCTGGCTGACAATTTAGTGGTCTGTTTGTCTTCGTGCAGTCTTGCAGTTTCTGTTCCTTGCTTCATTGGCTTTTGGTTATGTACTGTATACTCATTTTTGATGCAGAACACTCACAGTCCTTTTTCACAAACTGTCATTTGATGTACAGTATAACAAATTTGTTTTTAAATTCCTTAAAAGTAGGAGATCTTAGAAATATACATTTGAGTAAATATTTTGCCAGCCACATCAAATTGTTTACAGGATATTAAACCTTTCAACCTTCGATTGTACAAAGGCAATAAAGTATGTCCATGAATATATTGATATGAGATATGAGTTTACAGATAATTACAATTCCACCTGGAATTGAGGAGTTGCATGTTTGGTCTTTGGCATATTGGCGGTAACACTCGTTGACTTCTTGCTTCTTCGCAGAATATTTTCTTTGTAAGTCCCCTGAAGTTTCGGAGAATACTGCAACGAACAACGTTGTCTTGCCCCAGTATAAACCAGGCTTGAGGCTGTACTAAATGCCAACGTCGGCATTCTAACATGCTCACAGTGACAATGCTATGCTGATGTTTAGCATATATAATGTTTGCCATATCCACAATCCTTAGTGTGTTAGCTAGAATTTGCTGATTAGAACAAAGTAATACAACTGAGGCTGATGGGAATGTCATTAGCTTTGCAGGTATTTGGTCATATCGCAAAGTATTGGCAAAATTGAACATTGACATGACAATGGCACTACTGTAGATAAAAAGTCACCAAAGTTATAGCAATTAATCCTGAAGGGGACATGAGTGGCTGTACCAAATTTCATGGTCGCCCATTAGACATCTCGCTTACAACCACAAATGTCATGGTGGTATAGAGGAAATGTCAGGGGATCACTTAAGTCATTAGGATAAATCCTTGGAGGGCCGTGAATATCTGTACTAAAGTTTGTGCCGATCCATCTGGTAGATGTTGAGATATTTCATTGAATAAGTGAAGGGGATCACCATAGTCCCCTATAGTTATGTCTGGACCAAAGTCGTGGACTGACTAACTGCTGCATAGAGCCACACCGCTTTGGCAAAAAAAAAAAAATCTGTCCAAGACAATCATCAAAATGAAATGCAGGTGGAATATTTAACTGTAATGAGATGTAAAATCAAAGCTATGTCATGGAGTGGGGCTGTAGGCAATGAGAAAACCCTTGTATTTAATCGTTATGATTATAACCTAAGCCCGCACATATTCATTACACGATCATAAAAATGTAAGCAATCAAAAGAAAAATGTCATTTTAATCTACAGTGTAATGTGTTTCTTCAGGATAATGATGTGGAGAAGAGAGAGACGTTAAGTGTCTGTAAGCCCAAGGGCAGGTCAAATGACAAAGGACTCCACATTTTAAAAGAAGAGCAAACTTCCCTTACGGAAATACTTCAAGTTTACTTTATGAAGTATACTTAAGTAAAATTCAAGTATATATTTCCCGAGTATACTTTATGTAGTAAGTATACTAATATAAATGTACTAGTAGTATACTTATAAGCGTACTGCTTTAATACTTCTTGGGACTAAACTATACTATAAGTATACAGATAGTTTACTAGTTTTATATTTGTAGGTTTACTACTTCAATACTAATTGGGACTAAATAGGCCCTCTTTTTAGTTTATAAATGATACTTTATGTGTATGTATTGTACTCATAGTTTACTAGTCATATACTTGTAGCCCACTTTATATAGTTTATGAAAGTGCACTTTATAGTACACTCTCAATAAACTACTAGTTAAATAGTTTTTATACTGCAAGTATACATGTATATATGTGTAGCCATCTTTTTAGTATATGAAAGTGCACTTTAAAGTATATTCAGTAAACTACTAGTTAAATAGTTTTTATACTACAAGTATACTAACTTATAATTTTCTTAAGTATATCTTGATCAAAAAATGAAGTACAAGTATAAGCCAACTTAGACTTGTTAGTATATGAGCCAAGTATACTTAGACTTTTCTGTATACTTGTCAGTATGGGCCAAGTATACTTAAGTATACTTTTGTCTATCTATATGTCTCTGATAAGTACATAAAAAATAAACTGAAATTATACTCTATTATTTTATGTTAAGTATACTAATAGCACACTTGAATAAACCTGTTTTTGGTAAGGGTTTTGAAATGCCAGAAAAGTGTGGATTGGAGGGAAGGTGCCCACCAGGACTCTACAAGGGGAATCAATACTGACTCTGTTAATCTGTGTGTGTGTGTGTGTGTGTGTGTGTGTGTGTGTGTGTGTGTGTGTGAGAGAGAGAGAGTGTGTGTATGTGTGTACTGTACTGAGCTCATCAGAAAAGTTTTTGTGGTTGATTTGGTGGAAGGGCCAATTGGCAAGTCTACACTGGGCTGCCAGCCAGCTACTGGGCATGAGGTGAGGAGAGGGAATGGCCTCACTCCATCACCAGCTGAGAGTGTGTGTGTGTGTGTGTGTGTGTGTGTGTGTGTGTGTGTGTGTGTGAATAGCCTCAGTCCATCAGAGCAGCCATTTACCGGTGAGTGAGAGCGTCAGGTCTGTTCCGCTCACTCCATCACCGTGTGTGTGTGTGTGTTTGTGAGCAATACAAGAGTCATGGATATTGATGGGTCTGGGCGCTCAGTCTAATCTCTGCGGCAACACAAAGTACTCTGGTATCCACAGGAGAAATAAGACACGGTGCCCTCTGACACACACACACACACACGCACGCACGCACGCACGCACGCACGCACGCACGCACGCACGCACGCACGCACGCACACACACACACACGCACACACGCACACACACACTCACTCAGAGAGGAAAGTGCAGGATTTAATCTTCGTGTTTTTACACAGCCATAAAGATCACTTGAAATTATAACAAACTAGATTAAAAGAGTGAATATTGGGAACACGTCTAATAACCAAACGAGCTAGTGAAATTTAGACGTCGTTAAATTAAGCACCAGCCTCTCAAACACACACACAAAGTGGAGGCGGAAAAGCAATTACAAGCAAGCAGGTTGATTTTGATTTTAATTGGAGCTCTTGCTGTGAGCTCCACCTGTTATCGTCGACAGCCAACAAACATAAATGTGGAGTTGTCAGTCCTGCGAAACTCTTTTCGCTCAGTTTTATCGAAATTCCTGCGACCTAATCATCAGCTCCTCCTCCGAGTTCTTGTAATTAATTGGTTGAACAGTTTTAGTACGAGGTTGTTGATTGGCAGTATTTAGTAAAATGTGTTTTATTATGATTATGATTTTTGCAGAACTTATTACTAACTCTTTGAGGAAACATAACATGGAATCAGATTTCCACTCAGATCCAGCCTTACCGTCTTGCTTTCCTCTGTATCCGCCTCTACCTCCTTTTCATAGAGCCGGCGCCAGCCTTGTGCTTGTCCTTATTTCCATAGAAATCGTCTTCTACACTTCACATGCACTTACAAATGAAAGCATTTGTCAGCATTTACTTCCTAAAAGATTCAGATTCACACTTCTTTTGGTTAGTGAGGGTTTTAAGGTTTGATGTGCTGCTATGCTTTAGATCTGAATATCCTGCTACATGGATTTAGGGAGACACTTTGAGGGTTTTTGGCTGTGCATGTGAATAATGAACAGTTATGGAAAGATGTATTTATTTGCCACAAGAAGATTGATGGCAATACCGGTCCATTGCCTCATCACTTTGATACAGACTGAAATATGTCAAAAACTATTTAATGGATTGCCATGTAACTTGGTACAGACATTCATGTTCCCTTCAGGATAAATTGGAATAACTTTGGCGATCCCTTAACTTTTCATATTGCGCCATCATCAGGTCAAAATTGTTTAACTCTTTGGTTTATGACCAAATACCTGCAAAACTACTGACATTCCCATTAGCCTCCGCTGTACTTTGTTTAGTGCATATTAGCAACTGTTAGCATGCTAAAACGCTAAACTAAGGTGGTGAACATGGTAAACATTGTAGCCTACCTGCAGCATTTTAGTATGTGCAGTACTAACCACTGAGGAATGATTCATAATTATTGCTTGAATGACTTTATGAGTTTTCTCACAATATAGCTAGACCGATAAATCAGCCAGGCCAATATCAGCTTATTGAAGATGTATCTGTATTGGTGTATAAATGTCGGCCGATAAACAACAAGAAATGCTGAACAGAAATGTTGAACTTGAGAAGAAAAAATTTTTATGGAACCTGGATAGTTTTTACTTGTAACTTAGTACTATACAGTATATACAGTGTATTCCTTCACACATATCTGCCTGCTGATAAATCATTGCATGTAATTGTATTTGTCCTCTGTTAAAGTGGAGCCTGCCTGCTTCTTTTTATGTGTAATGTGCAAATTTACATATATGATCAATTTATTCATTAGTTTCTTCTCCCTCATCCTTGTCATTATCCCCCCCCTCCCTCCATCCCAACACATCATACACTGATGATGGATTCTAATGACCGAGCTGCTCGAGGTCATTATCAGTAATGTAAGCTCTACAGCGCACAGACACACACATGTCAGATAGTCAGAAAACACATTTAAATATGAATCGCTACATTACAACCTCCTCCCCTCTTCTTCTTCATCTACAATTCAAAGTAGGTCCAGCGTGCAATATTCGCCCCAAAAGTGCCCAATTAATTGAATTCACTGTGTGTAAAATACATGGGCCAGTGCACAACTGTTGTGTGTTGAAAGAGTGGAGTTAAATTGCTGGGAAGTGGGCTGATGATGATGATGATGATGATGCTAGCCTGCCGCTGCATGCCTCTGAGCCTATGGCGATGTTAGCATTTCAAATTGAGTTACACGCTAAACAAGCAGAGCAGTGTGCGAGTGCTAACTCATCTGTTTATAGCAGGGTCTGCCTTGTTTGTTCTCTTTATGTGCGTGTTTGGGTATAGATTTTTGTGTGTATCTGCTTCTAATTCTTTGGTTTAGTAATATGAAAACAAATTACATTCCTCTGTGTGTGTGTGTATTGGAGAGAGAGTGTATTAAGGTGTCTACTTGTATTTTCTCCCGTCCCCTATCCCAGGAGTTTGTCTATGAGGCTAAACACTCATCATGTAAATCAGTGAGCTATTAGGAGCTGGCTCCTCTTCCTCTGCTTTCTTATGAAGATGAATAAGAGGCAGGCCAGTGATAAAGGAGAGAGGGGAGGAAGAAATGAGATGAACTCTGTGATTAAAGTGCACTGCTGTGTGGAGCCTCTTGGTGCAGTCATCTTGTGTGTGTGTGCGTGTTCACGCAATTTGAATGCCTTTCAGCTCAAGTTTATTTTAATGTAGTAATCTCAGTCATTTTGCTCAGTTTTTAAGTCGACATTCACACATAACTATAGCGCGTGCATGAATCTTCATGATCACGTGTGTGTCTATAAGTCTATATATCCAACAAACGCTCACATAATTTGTGAAACCATTAAATTGCAATTCCACAGTACGAGCTCCCGCCTCCAGAGAATTAGGTTCACTTATTGGGGATTTTAACTCATAATTAAGGTTATGGTTATTGCAAATATACAGTATATTGTATGTGCATACAGTATGTATATATGTTCATGCATGTCCCACGCAAAAATTGGCCTGAAGCGTACAGGCTTTTGCCTTATCTGTTTGAATGCTTCATAAATCTCTGTTCATATACTGTGTTTTTTTTTAAGATGGCTTCATTTGTATGTATGAGTTTGGTGGCAGGTGAATTAGTCTGCATGCACATTGCATCTCAGGCTGCTTTATTGCAGCATAATTACCATAAATCAAATTTACATTTGTCATGTAATTTAGTACTCATCTTGGTATGGCCTGGTTAATTTCAACGTCCACTGCAAAATAAGATTTATTGTTGCACAGATTAATAACTGGAAGGCGCACACACATACACACATGTACCTCCCACGCATGTCCCAAGGGAGCTATCATAATACCGCAACAGTGTGTGAACATTTGACACTTCAGATACAGTATTTCACCCCTCGGCATTCGCTCTCGCAACCCCACACTCTTTTTACTTGTTGTCTCTTGTGTGATTACCAGCCAATTTACTGAGAGCGGCTGTTATGACTCAGATATGTAGATTGTGGGGATGCAGTGCAAGAACTCATCCACACGACAGATGTCACAACAACAACACCTCCAAACTGAAATTTTTTTTGTTTGGTTGTGAAATGTTTCAGACATGTGTGCCGAATTATAAAACTTTGAATATTTACGACCGAATCTAGAAACTCTAATTACCTCTAATGCATCATGTACTGTACGTACAGCATGGACTTCTCAGTATCTACACCAAGAGGCAGGATAAAGACAACTCTGTCACAGCAAGACGTGGTCCAAAAGCTCCACTTTGGAGCCAAACTAACACAAGAGCTGGAGCCAAAAATAAAGCTAGCGGGGGCCAGATGGACAACTCCATAAATAAACAGCATCTTTAAATAACTGCAGCCTTTGTCACATAAATGTGACAACAAATTAAAGGAAGACTTTGCACACTTTCGGATCATCCCTTTTCAATTGTTTGCTTTGATTGACTTATTCTAGGTATACCAAAAGAGCACACAGTTTTTTGGGCAGTGTGGCCTGTCAGGGATAGAAAACAAACACTTCTTGTTTGTTTTTGTAGTTCAGAGACCAGAGAGAAGAACTGATACATCAAACTGTTAGAGCTAAAGTTAGGTATTTCTCCAAACAAAACCTTTATTTACCAAGCAAATGTCTTTCATGTTATGTTTTCACAGCTCACATTTGTTTTGGATTCTGTCCATAATCATAAGAAGAGTCTATGTTGTTCCTTATTAGCTGGGAAGGAGAGGCACCGGTTCAGGGATATTTTATAAAAATAAATCACACATACACATAAAGTAAAGACTTGTTAAGGTTTTAAATGATAAGAGGACAGAATGATAAAAAAATAATATGTAGTGTAATATGTGAAATTTTTAGAAAGAAATATTTCAGATACTTTGGCATTTATAAATAGGCATTTCTTTTTTGGGTCTATTGAGAAAGTCTTGAGTGTATTTCCTGCTTTACCTAACATTCACAACTAGTACTGCATATACTGTACAGCATGTGCCAGATTTCATTCCAAAATCTCAGCTTTTCAACATTTTTCGACTCACAAATATCCAAAAGTACAAAAAATGACACCTCGCCTACTCTTTTGTGGTGCAGTTTAGCCTTCAGCGTAGCTTCATCATCTGTCTTCAATAAGTTAAAATAAGAGTTACTACAAGCTCATCTGTCTAATATCAGTTGTGATGATTTTGTTGTTTTCACTGATTTTAATTGGCTCAAGAACTTTATGAAACAATTAGCTTCATTCATAAAGTAAGTATGGGAAAAACAATCCAGCTACAGCAAACTGTGAAATCATACAGTAAGACAAAGCACAACTAATCTGAATACACCTGTTGGGGAAAGCTCAATAACACAGAAGAGCTGAAAATCAATCCTCAATCTGCCAATGGAAATGTTGACTACAGTGCTGCAGAAGTAGTGGCAGCTGACCATGACATGCTGTGGTCACTTTTGAAAACTCCTCATATCTTCAAATAGCCTATTTTAAAATAATATTTTCAGAGCCATACTGGTAAATTAGAAATAGTTATAGGTACTGTATCAGTCTAGCAGCATTTTCTTGTATTTTAATTAACTCATATATTTTTTAATCATTATTTATTTATTTTAGAGCTCAATCGATTCAAATATTTAATCGCGATTAATCACATGATTATCCATGATTAATTGTGATTATTGCAAATTAATAATAATCATTCACATATCTTGAGGTCAGAGGTCAAGGGACCCCTTTGAAAATGGCAATACCAGTTTTTCATCGCCAAAATTTAGGGTTAGTTTAGAGCATTATTTAGCCTCCTACAACTCCTGAGCCTGCTACAACCTCCGAAAGATTGATTGCATTAAGTAGCGTTAAAACGAATTTGCGTTAATGCGTTATTATCGCGTTAACTTTGACAGCCCTAATTTATTTACTTTTCCACAGTGGCTGCCACTTCGGTAATGCAGACTGTGGTGGCCCTGAGGTGCACAAAAACAACAACAACAAAGCAACATTGAACGAAGCAGATTTGCAAAATGGAAAACACAACATTTGTCAAATGTTTTTCACCTCAAGGCCACCGTAGATGACACCATGAGACTTGTAAGGATTGTAGGATCTGTAATTGATTGGAAACAACTGTATTGTTTTCTTCATTTGTGGATTTGTTTAACTTTTTGTTTGCCTGTACATCCATCAGTAAACCTCTGTATCTGTCTGCCTGCTCATTTCTCTAATTCCTCCCTATCTACTCTTTTTTTCTAGTTTCTCTAAACAGGGGATTCAACACGGATATTGCCTGAATGAGTTTTTAATTGCATTATGATTACGGCTGCACTTGTAAAGATGGAACTGACCGGATATTATGTTTTTTATGAGAGGGAGGGGAGGGGAGGGAGAGCGCGGAATGGTGAGAGAGGCTATTCAACCCATTCTAGCATGTTATGTACAGGAACTACAGCATAATGAACGACCATCACTCAAATCAGGCTTATGTGCTGTGTTATTCTCCCCCCGAGAGGAAGAAATGTGTGTGGGCGAGTGTGTCCATTCACGCACCATGTCGGGGACAGTAAATTAAAGCAGGACAGGAACCTAAAACAAAAGATTTTGATGAAAACAATCCATCAGTGTGCTATTAAACTGTAACTCTTAAGTCCTATCGAGTGTGTGCGTGTATCTGGGTTGAATCAGTGCAGGAGGGACGTTTGACTTAGAGCAGGAAGATGCATGCTATCAGAATGCTAAGCAGCAGTTTTAAACAGGCTTAATATTGAGAAGGGTGTAGGGCAATAAATTCACTTTGACACTGTGTGCTGCTTCCCTGGGGTAGGCTGCTGCTGATCAGCAGGTGCACACACACTTTGGTTGTAAATACTGATGCCCTCTCTAGTCAAAACAGGTTTCTTTTACAGTTTATCTACCCGGGTCTGCCTAACTGAGGGCAGAGGAAGAGGGTGTATGTAAGATGAGGGGAAGTGTGGAGAGGACGGGTGTAGACTGAGAATAAGGACTGGGGTGAGGGGAATGGGAAAAAGTAATGGAAAGAAACAAATAAAAGAATAGCCGATGAGAGAGGAAACGAGAGGGCAAAGATGAGAGAAGATGAAAAGAAGAGAGAACAGAATCAGTAGATGGAGGATGAGGGGTTGACTGGCGGATAGAAAATGGGGGGAAATGGAGAGGTAAAGGAGATGTGAGAGTGTAGAGGTTAGACAGAAAGGGGCAAAAGAGAAATTGTGGATAAACAGCAAGAAAGATGAAAGGAGTGAGGTGAGGAAAGGATGGGAAGACCGTCAGTGAGATAAATAGACAACAGAGCATGTGAATACAAGAGTAAAGGTGATGAAGAGGGATGTTTCATGTCCACCTGAAGTTCTGTAGCAAGCAGCGTGACACTGTATGGTTTTATAACATAAGTTAAGGACCTCCACACCAATCTGCACATGTGAGCTTTTTTGTTTTTTTACCCTATTCCATTAGTCATGCACCCGATTCGACTGTTATCAGGCGTTAAATAGGCGTTATCGGTCACTATAAGCACCATACATGTGGGTCATTAGGGGCCTACTACGCCTACTACATTGTAAAAAGTGAAAGCGAAGTAGGAAACTTAAAAGCAACACGTTCTAACATGTTGTAAAACTGAATGAAATGTTACATTTTGAACACAAACAAAAACGCTTCTTTAGGTTTAAGCAACTAAACTACTTAGTTAAGTTTAGGGAAAAACATTGTGTTTTGGCTTAAAGGTCCAGTGCTTAGCATCTGGCGGTATCTAGCAGTGAGGTGAGGAAATTGTAACCAAGTGATGCCTCTCCCGTGTGCCAAGTGTTTTGGAGAATGTCCCTCTCTGGAGCCATTTGGAGCAGAGCCAGTGCGTAGAGTGTACCTGTATGTGGGAAGTGAGTGGTGAAGCAAGAGAGAGAGAGAGCGGCGGCGACGGGAGCGAGTCACGTTATCGACTTCGGCCCAAGCAGGAAAAGTTAACAAAATTTGATCTGTCCATTCTGGGCTACAGTTGAAACATGGCGGTGCAACATGGCGGACTCTGTGTAGAGAGGACCCGCTCCCTATGTAGATATAAACGGCTCAATCTAAGGTGACGAAAACACAACAATTCTTATTATCAGGTGATTATACACTAAAGAAAACATACTGTTTTAATATTATATTCCCTTTCTGCCAATAGATCCCACTAATTGTCGCTAGAGGTCGCTGTTGTGTTCTTCCAGTGATCAACCATATGAATAGATGATAAAACCTAATATTGGGTGTAGTAGGCCCCTAATGACCATCTATGTTGCTTATAGTGACCAATAACGCCTAATAGCCTGATAACAGTAAACGGCAATTATTTCTGTCTCCACTCCTCAGGAGACAGTGTTGAGCTTCTCGACTTTCAGAAAAATGTTCAGTCATTGTTTCAGTTACAAAAAAACTCAACAGTTAGATGGCTTGGAAGCTAGGGTTTGATGTCTGTTCTCAGATCAGCGAAACATCTAACGTAACGTTGATTCTGTCAACTCTCTGAATCTAAAGGTATAAGGTGAAGCGTAAACATACAGAAGCTCTCCATATTCTGTGCACAACCCCGCTCCACACACATAAGTAGTCGACACTTAAACATCGAGCAGTAAAGGTCCTGTGCCATCTATAGGCAGTTCAGAACAGAGAATGTGGCATAAATATTCATATATTATTACTATTCTGGTACCATAGCTCGCTACTGCTCAGTTCTCCTTAAGGCCACAGTGAGCTCTTCAAAGCAAATGGATTTCTGAGTACTTTAACATATATTATAATGCCCTGCATTTTAAAAAGCCCGTTATGTGTGTGTGTGTGTGTGTGTGTGCACTTGCAGCCACATTGTCTTTTCTGAATGCTAAGAACCCTTTGACTGAACCACTTTAGTGTGGAAATCTATAGAATAGTGCATCTGAAATCGGAGAAATGCTCCGTCGAATACACACACACACACATATGCACTTGAAGTGCTCCAGGCTGGTGGCTTAGCTCCTTTCATTCGCTATAGGCTCTCCCAGCACACCCGTGTGTCGGCTCAGAACGTGGTGTGACAGTTTGGCCCCGTGGTCACATCCGCATAGCTGATATCCCCTAATAATCTCCCTCCTCTTTCCATTCAGCTGCTAACTGGAAGCATGCGTGTGTCATGGTGCACATGTGTGTCTGTAGAGATAAGAGGAGAACGCATGATGTATGATGGAACATAAGACAAATCACAAATACGCAACATTCACAGATTTTTTTGCCGGGATTTGAATTTTTCATGTGACTGAAATATTGAAGCCCTGCACCTGCCTGCAGCGTATATCTTTTCCAACCTCTCCTCACCTCCTGTTCAAGGTTTTTTAAATTCTGGACAAGCTCTCAGATCTCTCTCTTTATATCTCTCTCACTTTTCTTTCTTTCTTATCTCCTTCCTCCTGTGCCCTTAACACCCCTCCGCGTCCTCTTTCTCTCCCCCCATATCCTGTCTATCATCTCTGCCTTCCTCGGCCTAAGTAATCTCCCTCTATACTGTGTCTCTCACTCCTTCTCTCTCATCTTCCATCCATCCTTTCAATCTACTCTCTGGCTGCTGCTTGTTTCATTCACTCTGTTCCTATCAGTCCCGCACCCTCCCTCTTTTTCTCTCCCCCTCGCCGTGCATCTGTAGCCCTCTCTCTCTCTCTCTCTCTCTCTCTCTCTCACACCTTCTCTCTCTCTGTGTCTCTCTCCATCGCTCCCTCTCTCGCTGTCTGTTCTTCCATGAAATTAAAGCGCTCTAAGCTGCTGTTTAATCAGAGCTTGTTTGGAAAAGTGCTGCGATGACAGAAACTGTCCATCCCAAGTGCTGTGTCTATGTATGCATGTATGTCCTACTGTTTATGTGTGTGTGTGTGTGTGTGTGTGTGTGTGTGCGTGTGTGTGTGTGTGTGTGTGTGTGTGTTCATGACTATAGTTCTATATGATAAAGATAAACGACTGAAATCTGCATGTTCCTGAATTCCTCTGTGTGTTTTTGCACATGTGTATGTGTGGTGACAGATGTGTTTCGATGACCATTAATCCAGAGCTAATCAGTATTAGCAGGTGGTGTGGCCTGATACAGTGATGATTAACTAAAAATCTGGACTGTTTACTGTTGGGGGCTGGATAAATGAACACAGATTAACAAAGCTAATTAAATACCATTTGCCACCACAAAACAGTAGTTAAAGCCTCAGTGTTTGGCATGGAGGAGGTGGGAAAGGGAGGGCAGAAGAAGCCTGTGAGCTGGTGAAAGAGATGACTTTACTGACTGCAATGCATTAGTTCTCAACATCTGTTGGCAATTACTTTTTGTTGGCGCTTAAAGGAATAGTTTGTCATTTTTGAGCTTGAACCAGGAGGGGATTAGTTTAGTTTAATATAGTTTAGTTTAGGTTAGTTTAGCGTAGCTTAGTTTATCTTAGTTTAGCTTAGATTAGAGACTTGAAGCACTTAGCCAGGGCGTCCTACGTTAAAAAAAAAATCTACCGAACAGCACAAATTAGCTCATATCTTGTTTCTGAAATGTGAAAAGTTACATTGTGCAAGTATTTCTTGGTAAGCAAAGTAGTTGTCCCCTTTCCACCACAAATTTGTTACGCTTGTGTTAGAATTAAATGAGATACAACGTGTTAATTAGTGAACTTTAGAGGCACTGGTAAATGGATTTTTGAACTTTGGACAGAACCAGGCTAATTTACATTCTTTACAATAAACTAAGATAAACTATGCTAAACTAAGCTAATTGCTATGATAGTGGTCGGCTATTGGTCTGCTCCTTTAACTATTGGCAAGAAAACAAATATACATATTTCTCAAAATGTTGAACTATTTCTTCAACAGAATTCAGACCGATTTGACCGAGATAAAAGACTAAACTAATGCTAATGCTGATCTAGTGCTCCTTTAAATTGGAAGGCGTTGTAGTTAGTTATGGTGCTGTCGGTTCAGGTTTGAGTTATGAGCTGTGTTCTTGGTACAGGTGACGGTAATTTTATTGCTTTTCGTGCATATGTGAATATCTTTCTCTGTTTACAGTATATAGGCCTATTGTAGTATATTTAAAAGACCACCTATTTACAAAACCCTCACACATCCCAGCTCTTGTCAGTGTTACAAAAAATTACAGGAGTGAACAGTGCAAACTGCTCTATCCACACAAAACACAAAAAGACAGGTACAAACAGTCATATCAGATATAATTAAACAAACACAGGCATTAGTCAGACACTGTTGCTGTGTACATACTGTAGAGCGCATAATCCACACAGAAGTTGCACACAGGTGTACATGCACACACAGTCATTGAGGCCTAGACACCAAAGAAGAAACAGACATGATTGATTTGAACTTGCTCTTCATGCACACATTTTGTGATCTTATAATATTCCAGACGTGCCCACCACACTGCTGCACTTTAGATGTGTAAGTTATAAACGTGTTTATGACAAACAAGCGGGAAACTAATTACATGTCATACGTGATATATTGTGCAGATCTGAACACTTCCTGAGCATGGTGACCACTCCCCTACCCAGCCTGTTTGTAGAGAAAATGATATAGCTTTAGAGGCGACGTTCAGTCATTCTTCAAGCCATCTAGCTTTCACCACTGTGGTGCAATCAATCCATGACATGTACCACATACGAGCCCTAGATGGCAGTAGAGGTGCAGCTCCCTGACAGACTGCTGTGATATGAGTGTGTGATTATGTGCAGGTGTGTGCGTGTACCTGCAAAAATCTGTTTGTGTTTGTGTGAGCGAGAGCGAAAGAGAGAGAGAGAGAGAGAGAGCGAGAGAGAGGGTGCGCAAGAGTGATCAAGCATAAAAAAAAAATTCCAGCAGTGAAAGGTATTGGAGTTTTCTTTTACCTGTGCTCCCACGCACATTGTTTTACAGACATTGGAAGAAAAATTGTCTATTCTAAATCTTGTTCGGGCCACCATTTGTCTCTATAATCCGTGGCAGAACAATAGGCTGATGTGATCAAACAGTATCAGCTTGTTCCCTGGTTATTAAACGTCATGTCTGACCCAGATTCCTACGCAGCAGTTACTGTCACACTCGCTACCTTTCCTAGAGCTGGATAGAATAGAATGGGGGTAAAATAAATAAAAAAAGGAATGACACATTATTTTATTTCGACGCAGCTTTAACAAGGCAAGTCTGCTGTCAAACCTTTCCACCCGAGCCAAAATTAGCAATTCATCATTGTCCAACGGAGGATTGTGGTTTACTGTATCCTCCAAAACTGTACATTCTTTCTTTCTGTCAGCCCTGTTGCTTTAATTTTACCATCTTCCCGTCCGTGCGTCTTTTATCTCATCAGCTGATCATCAGTAGAATCACTGCCTGCCATGTCTTAAGCTCCACTAACTGTCACGTACTCATCTGAGTTTTGACTGATGTGCGTGATCACTATGTATGTACTTTGTGTGAGTGTCTGAGGGTGTGCCACACGGCCATCAGCCCAAGCTCCTACACATGATGAAGAGCCACTCACGTGCGTCCCCACCTTCTTCCTCCCTGGTCTCTCACACTCATCCGTCTCTCCCTCCCATACTCAACCTCTCAATTTCTCACTTGGCCTTTGCGTCCAGCCCTCTGGCCTCTGTCCCCTCCGCCAGAGCTCTCATTACCTCTCTTTCTCGGTGACATCCAATGATGTCTGGCCATCAGTTCCCGACACCTCGATGTTCTCATCTCTCTTTTTTTTTTTTTCCTTTCACTCATACTGCAACTGCCTTTATCGCTTACTCCCTCTCACTCCACTTTTGTTCTTCCTCTCTAATTTCCTATCTACCTTTCAATCCATACAGTCACCTCCTCTCTGGCTCTCTGTCAAATACTCCCTTTCTCTGTTTTTTCCTTCCATCTGTGCTGCTGCCTCCACACAGTCAGTGGATTGTGCTTTATTCCTCTCTCTGCCACTCATATATCCTGTATCAATGTCATTCCTATTTATGGCTTTTATACAGCACATTAGTTAGTCTACAGCAGATGTCATATATTTGAAAGTGAGCATCCATCTCTCATTGCTCTCTTTATTGCTCTTTTTATTCACATCCTGTTCTCTTCTATCCAGTGGCAGAAAACACACACAGTAACCTCACACACATGCAGTATATGAGCCATACTGAACACAACAGCTAATCACACACCCAGTGGGACCTGGAAGTCAGGGGAGACTCATCATACTGGACTCTTTTCAAGATGTCAAGGACTCGGACAAGTATTCCTGTCCATGTTCTCGTCCCACTGTGGCCTATAGTGAGGGCACTGAAACTCATTCTCTGCCCTCGCCTATCTATCCCCCTCATCATATAGCTCAGATCTTTTTAGACTGGCATGTCCACTGAGTGCCTCTCTTCACACTCAGGGCCTGTGATGAGAACCTCAGCGAGAAGGAATCTCATTATTTTCAGTGGATGAGATCTGCTGTTGGATGTTCCACACAGCAGTGAGAGTAAATTATGGTTGTAGCCCCTCAAACATCCATTGCCCTGCAATGGTTGTGGGCTCAGCAACAGCTATTAGTTTTATCATAAAACAGATGTACCAGTCCCTATTTCTGACTGGCTTCGTCATGGTGAAAATTTGTTTACAATATCAAAATGAAAACTTACATTTAACCATAGAATATATCCATAACAATTTATATAAGCCAAGGTGCAACTGAAAACATAAATAATGAGTGCATGAGTCCAGTTAGGTGAGCTGGTATGCAGGCTCGCTGGCATGGCTTACTGGGACACTTAATGGAACAGAGCCATCGTTAACTAAATTTGTCTAGCCTTTGCTTTTTCTGCTATGAGTCAAAATGTCTGCTGGGGAAAAAGGTCTATTGAATAGAAGGGAGCCATTACACATTAGTGCATGTCCAGTCAGCTGTTTTTATGAGCATTTCATTTAAAATTTGCACTACATTTGGATGGAAATCTGACTTATGGCAAGTCAAAATGTCTGCTGTCCCTATGGCTGAGTGAAGGCTTTACCTATCCATTGTTAATCCACACAGGTGTGTCACTTATTTTGGCTAATTTTACCTCTTTCAGGGTTGTTTCTAGAAGGTAACAATTTGGGAAACTCTCGCAAGATGGTTAAGGTTAGGCATTTACCTTGAATAGTTAAGGTTAGGCGTTGACGTTGAATAGTTAAGGTTAGGCATTGACCTTGAATAGTTAAGGTTAGGCATTGACCTTGAATAGTTAAGGTTAGGCATTGACCTTGAATAGTTAAGGTTAGGCATTGACCTTAAATAGTTAAGGTTAGGCATTGACCTTGAATAGTTAAGGTTAGGCATTGATCTCAAATGATTAGGGTTAGGCATTGACATTGAATGGTTAAGCTTAGGCATTGACCTTGAATAGTTAAGATTGGGCATTGACCTTGAATGGTTAATGTTAGGCAATGGTTATGGTTAGGATAGGTCGTCGGGCAGTGAGTCTTTTTTTTTGCGGGTTTCCTTCTAGACAAGACCCTTTTGCAGAGCTGCGTGTGTCAGGACGGTGCACCGTGGCGCTCTCCAAGGTGCTGATCCTGCTGCTGGGAGCAGCTAGTAGGGAGCTATCCAGAGAGCTCTGTTTCACCCCCACCCACAGCAGTGGGAAGGCTTCTGCCAAAAACTTCTTGGTTTAATCATTGCCTTCACCTGTTTCCCAACATATAGCTACACCCCCTGATCGTGTTTTCTGTTTACTGAGTCTTGGATTTTCATACACACATGAATACTAGACAAGAAGTTTAGCCTAAGTTCTGTTTTCCGCATCGTAGTTTGACGGTCGCAAGTGATTAGTTAGAAAGCCTTGTTAGCCTTAATGATTTTTGTTTTGCTAGAGAATACAACTCCTGAAATGGTACACCAGTCTCCTGTCTCTAACTGCACTCTTATTGGTATGTTGACTTTGGTGACCTCACTTAATTTCCAGCATAGTTTCACCTAACTTCAACTTGAAGTGTAATTAACCGGAATAAATGAAAACACCTGTGTAGGTTTTAAGTTATCTGTATTGTCCCCTAAGACAATTCATCAGCTCCATGTACTTCCACAATCATTGTCCCCATTACTCTGGACAGAACAGTTTTCTCAGGTACTATGTCTTTAGTAGAAAGTAGCTGCAATGAAAACTATTCAGAGTGAGTTCTGTGGAATTTCCAGAGTAACATAATCATATTTGCTTTCACAGCAGACATTTTGACTTGTCATAGTGGAAAAAGCACTGGTGGAAGTTACTGTTAATGATGGCTCTGTTCCACTGAAGTATCACAGTAAGCAAGCAAGTATGCGCAATATTTGGACCGTGGAACTTACACATCTAACTGGATGTTATTAATTACACCTGTTCTTTTCCTACTGTGATGTGTCGAAATGTCTGCTGTGGAAAGGTACTACTGTACTGGGATGGAGGCAGAAATCTCAGAGATGGATTCTTTTTCTTATTTGGATATCCTTGGTTTATTTGTAATGTATTATGGCCTAAAGAGGTGTGTATTGTTGATTTTAAAGTCTCTTAGGGAGTCATTTTAAGCCGTGATTGTTACTGCTTTCTCGTCCCTGCTCAGCTCCATCAGGTACCAAATTAATGCACATGCAGTACTCACTTTTTAAAAATTCTACATCACACATTCAAATAAACAACTTCTCTCTTTTTCAGATATCACAGATTCCTATAGATTCCTATTGCAACGTGTGAGCTGTGGCTGTTCAGAGATTTCTCAGTCTTGGCTTCTTATGAAGTAATTAGCCATTTAGTTGTCTTAAAGCATGAAACCGGATTAGTACTATTCTTTGTTTTTGATCTTTCTGCATCAAGTTCCGCACGTCTTTTTCTTTCTTCAATACATTTCTCTTCTCGTTGTTTTGGTCGGTGAAATCTGATTCGACTTGCCGGCATCGCTGCTGCTTCCTCATGCTGCCTCATTTTGCTGTAGGCTAGTTGAATTGACTTCAATTACTACATCACACATTCCTTTTGATTCATAGCACTTTACTTTGATTTGGTATGATAATTTCAGGTCAGGATCCAATTAGTAAAAGGCTAAATGATTTCCCTACCATTCATTTTCAGTGAAGGGCAGCACATGTTCTCATGTGGTTGAAGCAAGAAGATCTTGGATCATGGGCCAGCTGTTTATCTGTGAAAGTTCTCCCCATCTCTCTGATGCTTGCTCTGGTTTCCCCCCCATAGACATGCAGATCAGGTGAACTAGAAGATTGAAATTGCCCATATAAATGAACGTCTGCCTGGTGTTAATCCTATGATGGACAGGTGACCTGCTTCCCTGCCGCTTGTGCATGCAGGGATAGTCTCCACCCCCCTGTGACTCTGAGTAGGAATAAGTAGGTATAGAGGGTGAATGTGCAAAAGCTCCCGACCACCGTTTTTCAAGGTTACTTAACAGTTTCTACATTATTTCATCAATACACTCCCAGGATTATCTACAACCCCCCTGTGCATACCAGGAGTCACAAGAATGCTGTTGATTCTGGCTGGCTGACGACTTTCTCTCTCCTTCTATTCTCTCTGTCCCTGTTGCTACCACTCTGTCATCGCTAAAAGGTTCCAACCATTGCCAAACAGTCAATATATATCCAGCATGAGGCCGCAGAGGAAGGTTTAACCCAGCAGATGACATTCAGTACAGCGCCATAATCATTGCCTCCTAATGAATTAAATAGCCCTGACATTTCACAGCACAACGCTTGTCCTTTTCCTGCAACTGCTCTGCTGTTGTACCCCTCCTTTCATGCATTCTGTCGCTCTCTTGTTCTTGTTCTTTCTCTCGCATTGCTTTTCCAGGCGCCTTCTGGCCTCTTGCTCGGCCCCCCCCTTCTGCCTCCACCCTTCATTTCTATATCCCTCGCTCCCTCTCTTACTCCTTCTCTCTGTTCTTCGCTCTCGTCCACTCATCGGTATGCTACTGCACGCCACGCTGTCTATGCGGGCAGAGCTGAGAGAGCGAGAGGGAGAGGGGGAGAGAGTCACTGTTTAGCAGCAGAGACAGAATCCAGCTGGAGGGTCACGACCCTAAATGACCATCCACGCTCTCACACACACAGGCACGCTCAATAAGTCATACGCTCACACTTCCCTGATGGCAGGAGCAATAGGTCATACGCCAACAATGTAGGAAGAGAGAGCGAGAGACAAAAGGAGAGAAAGTGTGAGAGCGAGAAAGCAGGATTTAGGAATGAGGTGGAGGTGTGTTCGCTGCTTGCCAAGCCATAATTGTCCTGTGGTTTGGTAGGTAGGATTGCAAGGAAGGATAGAGACATAGAAAAATGTAGCAATGGAAGAGGCATGGTCTGCAGTATAGAAGACTGTTGTCGCACTATAGCGTCAGAAAGTTTCTTTTGTCCTGGAATACAGACGAAGGCTGGATGAATGACTGCCTGGCTGCACTGTTATGGGACGGACAGAGATAGCATCCACTCATGTATGCACAAACAGAGCCTCTGGGTCTGTTTGAGTTTCCTCTGTTAGGCATATGTATGCAAGAACATCACAAAGAAATATAATAATAAAGAATGAAATTATTAGAGAGGAATCATTTCAACAGTTTCCTCCTGTTAAACCAAAAAAAGAGTATGTTACTGTGTTCGATGCGGTTCCAAAAGGTGCCTTAGGGAGATGTGCTTTTAAGAAATGATGGTATATAGTTGGTATAGGCCTTTGTATTGATTTAAATTAATTTCTTTACATATTTAGGGGGAATTCATATGGTATAATAATAATAATAATAATAATAACTACAACAGCCGTACATGTAATTGAAGAGTTAAAATTGATTGTTGCAATTGTGTTTTTTGTGGACTTGTCAAGGAAGTATATTTATTTTTTGACTGTTTAATGTTTACATTTATGTAACAGATACACGGTGGCTCAGCTTTCCTGTAGACACACATAAGCACTCTTGTGGAAACATCTCTCACTTTGGTCTTATCAAATTCATTCTAGCACAGTTGTCTTATGGGGCGAATGGGAAATTATTTTGCTTCTGATCTCTAATGCTTGTCATCATGAAAGTCGACTGTTGAAAAAACAACGAGGGTTCAAAGCTCTAATCAAAGCTATAACATGATGCTGTGAGGATTTTAATCAGGAGGGGATTCCCGCTGCCCATGATTACTGAGGCAATAGGGGACTTGATGTCTTTGAATCCCGATGTGTATTCCCTGAACAAACAAAAGGCATACTTTAATAATAATTCTTTTAAAAAAGTTGAAGATTAAACAACAAAGTCAGGGAGTGAAAAGTTCATAACAACAAAAGGCCTATAGGGATCCAAATCATCTCCAGTAAACCAGACCAACTGCAGAACTATCGCGAGAGCAGAGAGAGCGAGAGAGGAGTTGGTTACCATAGTAACGAGAGTCTAACAACAAACTCCCTGAGCGCAGAGAGCTGAAGTATTGAAAGACAAATCGTTAGCTTCACGGTTACTTGCTGTCAATTAAAGTCTGTTTCTGTTTACTGTACAGTTGCTGGAACATTTTAGGTGAGTCACCAGTAACTTTAGCTTTAGTCAAATGCATAGTTAGGTTACATTTGACTTCCTCCTGTTAATATAAATGCTGTGTAACGTTAGAAAAACGTCGTTTGCATCATCGATTGTGTTGAGGTGAAGCTAAGCTAGCTCTGCAGTTCACATTTACTCATTTAATACATATATACTAGTCTTGGGCAAATAATAACACTAGTTAGTTATAATAACAATTTAAGACTGTATTGTTTTTGCTTTGGCAAAGATATTGGTAACACTTTACAATAAGGGTACATTAATTAACCTTAACCTATTAATGCATTAATAAGCCTTAATTAACAGTTAATTAACAGTAACTAAAGTGTCTAATGAGCATTTACTAACGGTGTTCATGTTAACTAAGGTATTCATTTATAATTTTTTTTTTTTTTTTTAACAATGTCTTTATTGTTTTATTGTTATACAAACATCAGCATTATTATGCAACATATTCAATACAGGATTTACTTTAACAAACATAACATACCCCACACACCCATCCGTTCTCTCTTAACTTTTCTTTTTCTTACAGGGCCAAAATCAATATACAGCTTCACAGTATCAATCATACAATTGAACAGTTAAATGGCACCTCTAACAAAATGAAGAAACACATAAACAGAAAATAAATATATAGAAAATAAATAATAAATAGAATAAAAAGATTTTCAAAAACAACAGTCCATTCCCTTCTGAGGGTCTACCACTATTATGATTTTTTACGCATATTTATACATTATTTAATGTTTTAAAATACGTTATTAACATCAGTTAATACAGTAATGACAATTAACTAACGCTTAAGTAATAAGATAATAACCATTAAGTAACATTTATTAAGGGTTTACATGTGAATGAAGATACAAACTAATATTTGTAAATGGTTGATAAATATGTTAATTAACATGTATGTCATAAAGTTTACAGCTGAGCCATTTCATTGAGGGAAAAAGTGTTCTCATAAATGTTTATTTACAATAACTGTACATTAATTAACATTACTTAATTAATTAATAAGCCTTGATTAACAGTAACTAAAGTGTCTAATAAGCATTTACTAATGGTCATGTTAACCATGGTATTAATTTAAACATTATTTACTGTTTGAAAGGATTAGCTTTAGTTAATACACTACTAAACATTAACTAACAGTTAAGTTAAATTTTGGTTTGGACCAAGACAACTCAGCTACAGCAGTGAACTAAGAACGGATGTCCACTGTGGTTGCCAAAGGGATTTGGTCCCTCACCTGAAGTGTTGAAGCTAGCTGTGAAAGCTGCTGTTGTCAAGAAGAAGCTTCAGCATGCCTATCATCTGAATGCCTACAATAGACCCCTTTTCACTGCAGACAATTTCATGTCATGGCAGAAAAAGCATAGATGTGCTTAATCATAGCAATCAAGGCTGCATCCTTTTGTTTTCACTCTGATATTGTGAATTACTGGTATAGCTTCAAAAGGCACTTAATTGTAACTGAGCCATTATTAATGTTATTACCTACACCTGTGCTTTTCTCCTGCTTTTGCAAGTAAAAACGCCCTCTCTGAAAAGGTCTGTTAGGTAGCTATCATGCCAGCTGAGTTCATTAAGGTTGTGATTTTCAGCTATACTCTACTGCTTTACAGTCTGGTGGGCAAAGGTGTCATATAGGGTACCAGCAGGTGAAATGTCAGTGTTATTTTTAAGAGGTTACCCACCTTGAGCGAATCCTAATGTCACTTTGCAATCAGCTCAGTTGCTTGCAGGTGTGGCTGCCTTGCTATTACGGTATAAAAACATATAATATCTTCCTTACTGGCTAATTTCCTTAATTGGCTTTTACTGCCTAACAGAGTTGCCAGCCATTCGTCAAGCATGTACGTCTGCCAAATACAATTTAAACACACAAGATTGCTTGTTTTAACTGCCTCTCGTACATTTGAGCAAATCTGTCCCAGCTATTTTGTTCATTTCATTGCAGCAGTATTCATTTATGGCAGTGTGTGATTTAGCCAGGGCCTAGCGTGATAGCCGGTTTTATGCCATTACTGTTGTTTTTTATTGCAGAAGAGACTCTTTGGAAAAAGCACAGAGCAAGACGCAGGAGGAATACCTGAGCCCTCAGAAAGAAGAGACATGAATTTAAATGACTTTGTGGTGCTTCCTAACAACAAGGCCAAATCCGTCAAGCTCAATGCCAGGTAAGATGAGATAAGATCAATGATGTGATTTAAGGCATTTCGTAGAAGCCCATTAGGGTAACTTGGCTGCCATACGTTTTCCATCTGTTTCCATTTCAATTCTGCCCACAGAATGAGTATTTCACAAAATGCAGTTTCGGGCAAGATAAACCTTGTGACCTGGATTCTGATCGTTTTCAGTGCAGTGTACTTGTTTCCTCATAATGCCCAATGCAAAATTGAGTCCGATCTCCTACATAGTTTCTCATTTGCCAACAGGTAATTGACTGAATTGATGTCTGGCTTGGTGGTTCCCTGATCCAGTGTCTAATTGATTAAAGCATTGATCAGTCGTGGCAACAGGGATCTGCTAGTGCAGTAGATGAATTGAACATATTGATGAAAGCCAGGCCGTCCAATCTGACGGAGTAGGTCATTTGTATGATTGATTGTTTTTGATTGATTGCACATATGCAAGTGTGTGTGTGTGTATGTTGCCATAGGAACCTGCAAGAACTGCAGATGGAGACGGTGACTCTGGGCCAGGAGAGCGAAGAGATGGAGGAGAAGCTGCAACAGCTGAAAGAGAGCATGAGTAAAGAGAAGCAGGAGAGAGGGTGAGTATCAGTGTTACAGTTACTAGAAAAGGAGGAGAAAGGGGAGGGAGAGGTTACGAGGAGGAGAGAGGGGCAGAGTGAAGTGGGAAGGTGAGAATGGAAGTAAGACAGTAGAAAGCAGCAGGCAGAAGACGGCGATAGGGTGAGTGAGGAAGAGAGTGAGAGAGGATGGGCTGCAGCAGCTCTAACAGAAAACACAAACGGGAGACATTCATAATTTCCGAATCAAGTTTCAACTTACTGCACAGATAATTTTACTGCTTCTTGTGTTGTTGCACAATCACATGGAATGTGTTGTTTGACTTTTGTGGGATTTTATGTTGTAAATCCCACTAGCAACAGGGCTCAAGGGATGAAGCTGTCCATCTGTCAGTCTGTCTGACTTTCCAACACTTTAACCCAAAGCAAGATATCTCAATAACAACTACATGCCTAATTCCCATCAAATGAAATACTGGAATATATACAGTATTTGATTTGGCATGTGCTGGTATTAGAATTGTACCATTATCTTGATCACAGTGTGATCTGACTAAGATTCCTCACAAAGTATTGAAACATTTGTTTTATTTGTAAGCCAATGGTGGTTAACATAGTTGTGCGACTAAGTTAAGAATGAGCTAAATTGGTTTTGTTGTCTTTGGGCTGTCACTCTTGTGAAATATGTTGCTAATGCTTTCCTGTCAACACTTCTTTTTTCCAAAACTAAAGTCATTGTTGTATTTATTTCTGCCATCAAAACACGGCTTTCTCCACTGTAAGCCATAACAAAATAAGACAGAAAGTCAATGGCAGGCCTAGCCATGTGGACCTGACTGAAGAGTTGTAACTACCAACAGCCACACAAAAGCAAAATGATGGCAGATGATATTGAGAATTTTGCCTGGTATAATAGTCTATACAAGCAAGAAGGAATGAGGAATGAATAGAGAGATTTTGGAGTTGAGAGGCGTAACATATAGATGCTGAAAAACAGACAGAGTCCAGACTGTCACAGCTAAACACAGAGAACAGAGGTGACTAAAGGAGCAAGCAACACAGAAAGTAGAGACACTGGGTAACGCAACATTACCATACCGTCGTATGCCTGTGGTTCGCCGAGTAAGTGGAGTCTGCTCACCCTTTAAAAGGCACCTCAGCTGGCACATACGCCAGATGCCCGCTGAATTCAAGTGGCGAAAGCGGCCTGCACGCTTCGACCACATGGTTGATACAAACACAACAGGGTATTTGAGTATATTGGGATTATAGTCTCAGCCCTAAATAGCGGAGTACAATATATTGTTCTATTACAACTGAATGAGCGATTATACTTAACATAGAGCAGAGCAGTCAGCACGTGACTGCTGGTTTCATTTTTTCTCTGCGGTATCGTTATCTCGTCAGCGATTAATGTCACAATAAACCTAGATCGCTCTGACAGATCCATGCTTTCTTTTCCCCACCATTTAAGAGATATGCTCCTCCCTCGCCACTCATCATCACTTCTGGCTGGATTGTGCCCCGGCTGTAGGAAAAGGAGCGCACGCACTGAGTAATAGAGATAGATGGAGGAGGGGACTAAATGAGATAGAGGGGGGAGGTCGATGACTTCTCTACCTATAAAGGTCAAGAAAAGGTTGCCATGTAAGGAGAAAAGGAGCAGTCAGATAATTGAAAAAGCCACTCATAGATGAAGTAAACTCATGCCCATAAAGTGAACTATTCCAAAGGTCAGTGGAGCCCTACAGAAACTTGATCCTAACTCCTTGTGTGCAACTTTACTCATATTCTCCTTTCACTAAACACATAGGGAAAGTTTTAAAACAAATATAATAAAATGACTTAAGCATCCCATTTGTTTTAGTTTTTCTTTTCTTACTTTCACAACTATAACCGTAACTGATTATACCAGTCTGCAATGTATTCTGCTTGACAGGTTTTTGTTTGGCCCCTGTAATTGCTGCAATAAGGCTTAAATTTGTTTGCAATATACAATACATTAACTGTCAGAACTCTTCAGAGTAATTGCAGGGGACTTACAGAGGCTCCTAGATGCAGTGTTGCCCAGCTAATGCTATAAAATAGTATACAATAAATACCTCACATATATTTATTTCATTTTGAGATGCTAAGTCAATGATTAAAGTGAGAAGTAACTTTCAGTGTCATACAGTTATGTGTGCTGTTCTCGCACTTCAGAACAGATGAGCCCAGATTATTCCTGTGATACTGTTCAGTCAGCATTCACATCACAAGCAGCTGCTCTTCAGTTATAAATTGAGCTGTTAGTAACATGAAGTGCTCTTGTGACAAAGAATACAATATTAACTTTATAGATTGACATTTATTTGAGGTGTTGCACCTATGTGGATAAACATTAATAACACACCTTTGGCCTTTCTCAATACAGAGAATGCCAAGTTCAGACTTGAGGACTTGGGAGTTTGAACATGGCAACTTCAACTTGGGAGTCCAAACCCAAAGCAGTACAATGAAACTGCAATTGGGAGAGCAGTGTTTTTGCTAAAACCACTAGCTCAACCCAGCTTTGGTGGTTATACCTCATTGTACTGTGACAAAATAATCTCTATTTAGAGGTCCACTAACATAATTTTCATTAGAAACAATTACCTAGTGGACAGTGAGATACAGTCAAAAGATATATATATATATATATAAACATGAACCTTTATCTTCAGACAAACCAGTATGGCAGCAACACATACTATATTTCATGTCTGAGACCAAAATTTCTCTTCCAAAAGGAGTTCCATCAAATATCAAAACGCTATGGAGAAATTGACCGTCCAGTCATCTTGGGAGCTGGGCTGCTAGCAAAATGCATTCTGGTAAAGTCAGCTCCCAACGTATCCTCGATGATGCAGTTTCACAAGTCCACAAGAAGATAATTACAGACACGAACGCAGAGAACGGTCTCTTGTATTGTTTTTCTCCCAAATCCATCCACCCATTCATCTCTCATATGATAACGCCAGAGATTTTTTTACTCCATGTATAACAGAGACCTGTTCATATTCACACAAGTCAAGGCTGAACTTGCCTGTAGGAACGCAGTGTGATGATGTTCTCTTTGAGGTAGATTCATTTTCCTCCTGTAAAGGCCTGCACGTAATGAAACTGCCTGAGTCACTGTGCAAACTTATCACAAGCAATCGAAACAGACTTTTCTACTAGTCTCCAGCATTTCATTCTATTTCCAAGTTTTCACTTGACAAATGATAGGTGTCATCATGACGAAAGAGATTATGTTTTGTCTGTTATTCTGTTGGGATGATCAACAGAGGGCGGACTACAAAAGCGCGTATGTTTTTATTGATAAACACTGTCTATAAAGTGGTTGTAGATATATGTCAGTGTCATTGGCTGTCTTAGGGCCAGATCTACTGTAACTGATTTATGGGCATCAAGCGCGAATGAATTACACAGAAAGACTGTCACACTGAGAGATGACATCATCACAGTCTGACACAAACACACACACACCTATACACTCAGCTGTACCAAAGAGTATAGAAACAAAGAGGCAAAACTCTGGTGTTTTTTTTTTTACAACAGCTGCTGCCGCCATTTTGGACTGAAAACGCTCATTATATTTATAATATTTTATTGTTCAACACAGGCCATTTCGGTATAACAATCAATATGACAATAGAATAGAAATGATTTTGTTCTACTTTTGTACGGCACTTTTTAAGTGGACGTTTTACCAGTAGTCGTTTTACCAGTAGTCGCTTTCAGTCCAAAATGGCGGAAGTGTGGCTTTGCTGCTGGGCGCTGATGTTGCAACAAAGCAAATAATTGACTTTCACTTCTAGGTAATATACGTTCTTTGGCTGTATATCTATTGTAATTTTGTGTATGTTTTGCAAGATGGATTTTAATCAGTATTGGATGTTGGACTTTATTGCATTCTTAAATGGGACAGCATACACACAGTGGACAGTCACGTGCACACAGAGACATACAAACACAATTATTCTGCCCCTAGTGTGTGTGTGAGTGTCTTTGTGTATAAGACTATTAAAAATGCATGCGCATCTTCACATTCATTTAAAATGGATTGGCTAGCTCTCTCTCTCTCACACACACACTCACACAAAATAGCATTTATTTTCTCTCCACATTTCATTACAGAGTATGTACCTGGCCCATTACTATGACTATTATCCAACAAATTAAGATTGAGGGGCATCCCAGCCTGTGTGAGCGGGATATTAATTTGCCGAATGCAAACACACACTGGTTATTAATGTGATTGTTTTATTCTCCATTCCCAGTTTACCTCATTCCATCTCATTTCATTAATAACTCAGAGATGTGTTATGAAGTTATGGAGAACAGCGTAATAGGGGTGTATATTATCACAATATATGAGCACATAACTCAGGGACGGCTTTAGGGAGAAGCAGAGTATGCATATTACACATAAGACTCCTTCAAATAGTTACAGCCAGAAACACACACATACACACACATATGCAGGCAGCACCACTAATTACAATATCAGTGATTTAAAGCTGAGGTATGGTGATTCACTCTTTCTACATGATATATTTCTATTGGTTGAAATTCATATATCAACACAAACAGAAAAAGAAATGCATATTGTAGATTATTGCTGTAGGTTAATGTTGATTGTTTTAGGAGATGAGTTGTGTGTGTGTGTGTGTGTGGTTGTATATGAGTACTGCTCTGTTTCTAAGTGGAGCCTATAGCTCTAATTAAGAAGCCATACATCAGTATGGGGAGAGGGCCGCCTTGTCCGGGCTGCACAAACGATAAGCACATAAACACAGTGTTTCCTGTCACACTGAAGTACTGCAACATTTACCGCTCCACCAGCCCCAAGATACGACAAGGTGTCTGCGTGGCTGCCTGTGTGTATTTTTGATAGTAGACCTTTAGGAATAATGGCACTTGTATATATGCTTTTTTTGTTTTCAACACTTACAGCGACTACTACACTTTTTTGGTTCTGTCTGTCTTGTGTTGAGTTTGTGTATATGTGTAGGAGAATGACTCAGCTGACTACAAAGTGTAAATATTTGAAATAGTGTACTTGGGATGTGATGTGTGTGTGTGTGTGAGAGGTAACAGGTAACTGAAAAAGTGATAACATCATATTTCTTTTTTTTGAGAATAGAAAAATTAGTCAACTTTTCTTTTCACGCAGGCTGTTGTTGATTAATAATGCTTTGCTGATTTGTTTTGTTTATGTGCAATGGTGTGTCTCTAATCAGTCTTGACTGTGCAGAGCCGTTGTCAAGGAGAGCATCGTCGAACATTTTAACACCTTCTTCATTTCTAGCGCTAGTGCTGGGTGCAGATGAAGAGGGGAAGCAGCAAGTCCTTTGTGTCAGATGAGATGGGGCAGAAGATTAGATGTGCTACCTTTATATTTAACTACTGGCAAGTTTAACGTACTGCCATACTTTTATCTGTTTTTCCAAACCCCAGATTGTGTTGTATATTTGCTGCCTGTTGGTTGACATGATAATACAGTCGACACAGTGAGCAGAAGAGGATGGACGGTAGAGGAAAAGTTTGTGATGAAGCTGAAAACACATAAACTGGGATAGAAGAGAAGCAGTCATGGAGTAAATTACATTATTCAAATAAAACAGATACACATGTCCTATCAGGCTTTTACAATTGAACACATTAATGCAGCTGCAGTTGCCTCCTACCTTTTTATCTGAAGGCTGTGTGTAGCAGCAGTCTCTTAGATGTGAATCCCAGAAACAGTTTGAATCAGTTAATTGGTACACCTCTAATGAAAGAGTTGAAACAGTTTCTCATCAGCTCCTCTCTGATTGACACGGGAGAAAGCAGGCGAGGATGGGGGGAGGGTTTGCCAGTTAATCAGGTGTTTTGATGTATGATGTGGAGGTTACCTGGATTTTCTTTTAGCTTTCTCCCTTACTTGTCTTTTCCTCTCAGTACCATGCGAGTGTATCTTTGACAAGCCTTTACTGTAGATCTTCAAGCTGTGATTAATGCTCAGGCTTTGCAGTGTACTGTGTGTCTGTGTTACGCACCACTCTGTTTTTTCTCTCTCTCTGCTTGTCTCTTAGATCGCAGAGCTCCCAGACCAGATGAATTGTTCATCTTTGTCTTAGAGTCGGGCTACACACACACACACACACACACACACACACACACACTGACACGTACGCACCCAAAGAATACGCGAACAAATATGGTTTGCTGAGAGGAGGTGCGGCATAATCAGTTTGTGAAGAGTACACAGGAGATAATAAAGCCAGAGTGGCGGCTTAGGGCAAACACAGAACATCATTCACTGTTTTGGACTGCCCGGATCGCAGATTTAATGTAGCTTTGTCTTGAGGCCTACACATCTTACAGACACTCTCGCCTTATCTAAAAGTACAGTTGAGGTTCCCGTTTTTCCTCTGCTGTCTCTGCTGTGCTTTTCTGTCAATTGGCTCTTTTGCCAGACTTTGTTTATTCATATTATTTATTTTTTTTATCTGTACTGTATGTGTAGTCGTTTAATTTCTTTGTTTTTGGCTCCTCTTATCGCCTGTTTCAGTCTGTATGTGTGCGTACATGTGTGCCGACCCTGACACTGTTCATGCTTGACTAAAACGTGTTTATAGGATACTGTGTCTGAATCTTCCCCGCCTTTGGCCAGTTTCTCTCCTGTCTCAGCCCTCCGTGTTTTTGCCCTGTCCTCCCGTCTCACACTGGGAGAGAGGGAAATGAGAGAAGACTCGATTACTTTGGCGTTAGACTCCAGAGTGTGTGTGCGTTTGCATGTGCAGGACGCAGATGTTGTCAGTTCTCCCTTTGGGTGAGATGGGTCGGTTAGAGGTGATAGCCGCGTGTCAGACACGAGTGTGTCAAGGCAGAAGAGGTGGTGTTTGCCTCGGGTTAACATCGAATCGTTTGCCGTTTCCTCTCCCGTCATTGCAATATATCTGCTCATCATTTAGAAATATGAGCTTGCTCCAAGCTAATGTGAAACTGCACTCCTCGCTGTGTTTCTTCCGCTTTGACTTTGATGAAGAAATGTTCTTTGACGAGGTGGCATTTGGTGTCGCGTTTGATGTTTGTTTCCAATATGCAAGTCGTGACTCCGAAGATGTCGTCTGCTATACATCCACTACGCGGTGAAAGGTGCACAGTAATGTGTGAGTGTGCACGTGTCTATTTATGTGACTTTCTCTGTGTAACAGGTGTAGTCAGGTCATTCTCATTGCATTACTGGCTTTACACAGACTGACAAAATCTCACACACACACACACACATAGTTGTTGTTATTTTTATTGTTAAAAGTGTTTAAAAAAACTTTCCTTGCTGATTAATCTTTGCAGTTTGGAGCGGTGTCACAGTCAATGCAATAGTGTGTGTGTATATATACTTGTGTTTGTAAGATAGAGAAACATTTACTGTGGGAATGTGTCAGTATCTCTCACGTTTCTAAAAACAACTTTAAGCCATTATTATTTTGAAGTGTGTGTTTACTCGCGTGTGTGTGTCTGTGTGGATTAGATAATGAGATCTTGGCTAATGCAAAGTCCACGGAGACACACCAACAGACACACACACTTTATCAGTCCAGGTTGCCTGTCCTGAGGGGACACCCTGTCATCCTGCACCAACAGGGGTGTGTGCCTTAACTGTCTCCCCTAGCGACAGTCCAGTTGCCAAGGTGATGTCGCTAGGGTGATTACCTGACGCCTACCCTCAGTGTCAGCACAGCACAGCGACGGCGTCAGGGGTGTTGGCAAGTCTTGCCATCTCATACACACACAACACACAGAGACACACACTCACACACACACACACACACACAAATAGAGTCTGACTTCCTGTGCCTTGACAGGCTGCCAACTCAATCCAAAATAAACTTCTTTCAAAGACAGCCAGACATCACAATAGCATAAATAGCATAAATAATTCAACAACACGAGCATGAATAACTCGCGTCTAAATGAGGATCCCTCTCCATTCCTTCACTTTCTGCAACTGACAGGAGCGTCCTGCATGGGTGTGTGTGTATATGCATGCATGCGTGTGCTCATTTGCATTCATGTTTTTGTATTTGCATCTGCATCTTTATGTTTGAGTGTTCCTGTAACCTTTCATGTTCTGTCTTTAATGTGAGAGGTTCAATAGACCTAATTGTCTGCAACAAGACGGAAAACATTCTTGTGAACATTTAGGCCCATATGACATCGTATATGTGCATGATTTATGTTGCTAGAGCCAAATTCTTGTGTTCGTAAAGGCATGGGGCAAAGGGCTTTTCCTTGCTGTTTTAATTCCTCTTAACAAAACAAGGACCATGTTGTAAAAAATTAAACACTCTTTTCTATTTGATGGAACAAAGTGATTTTCTAAATTTATTTCTTTAAGCTTTTGTTTTTCCACGGATTTAGGGATTTAGTTATGTCGTGCTGTTGCACCTTTTTCATGCTGATATCATTTTATTTTTCTTGACATCAGGGCTTTCTCCTCTACTTAAAGCTTGGCACCATTATTACAATGCAATCTACTTTGGTACTTTAGTGGATAAAAAATGCATTAATCCCTGCAGTTTTGTGCTAAATCTCACAAGTCTCATACAGGTTGAGAATGATTTTGTTCTGTTTTTTTTTTCTTTTCTTTTTTACAATTAATGTGGTAAAGAATCAATCTCCATTCACTATGCTTTATTTGTATGTACTGCATGCTATTTGAACAGTTACAATAGCCCTCGAATATAATGGGAATTTCTCCTAGACAAAATAATATAAAAAGAAACATCTTCTCTGTGTGTTTCAATGAGTGTCTGTGCCTTTGTAGCATTTATTTGTTAATGAAGGTTGTTTTCAGCTCCCATACCCAGATCTTCTAATATATGAATATCAGAGTATCAAGGACAGAAACGGATGTAATCACTTTTCTGAAATGTGATAGCTGTTGATACTGGTAGCTATTGGTAACTATGATACTTTAGATGAGCTATGCGAGTCAAATTCAAAGGATTGTATTTCAAGATTTTTGGTTTACAACTGACAAAGACAAACTCTCTCTCTCTCTCTCTCTCTCTCTCTCTCTCTCTCTCTCTCTCTCTCTCTCTCTCTCTCTCTCTCTCTCTCTCTCTCTCTCTCTCTCTCTCTCTCTCTCTCTCTCTCTCTCTCTCTCTCTCTCTCTCTCTCTCTCTCTCTCTCTCTCTCTCTCTCTCTCTCTCTCTCTCTCTCTCTCTCTCTCTCTCTCTCTCTCTCTCTCTCTCTCTCTCTCTCTCTCTCTCTCTCTCTCTCTTCTCTCTCTCTCTCTCTCTCTCTCTCTCTCTCTCTCTCTCTCTCTCTCTCTCTCTCTCTCTCTCTCTCCCTTTGTCTTTCTGTCTGTTCAGGCATCCTGGAAGGTTAGGATGGAAGTCTGGAAAATGTGGTTCTTTAAACAGCAACGCTCTAACAAACGATGCCAAGAAGAACAAGGAGAACAGACTCCAAAAGGTACAAGAGAAATCAAACTATACATCTATGGACGTGTGTATGATGTGTTAATTTGTTTCAAACCCCTTGTATTTGTAAATGTAATATATGTAAGATGATATGTAGTAAGTTTGCTTACACATTTTTTGACATACTAATTACAACTGCAAACTAACACACACTACTTGTTCTAAAAGCCTGATTCCTTAAACGCTGAGAAGATTTTTCTTGAGGGTTGTGACCTTAAGGGTTACCTGCACTGCCCGATTGCTGTTTCCATATTTCCTGTGGACTGCACCATGTGCTTGCATCCATGAAATACCAAAAGTTTACGACCAGTCCTTTGGTGCACTGTGCGTAGCAGACTTGAGATTGCACTTTGCACCTTGAGTTGAGAAGTTTGTGGCCTATATCTCACGGTAGAAACCCTTATGACTTTGAGTTTACACTAGAAAAAGTCATTTTCTAAAGTTTACACTGTCTGAGAGTAAAAGAAATAAGAACAAAAATATTTGAATTGAAGAATAGATTAACACATTTTACATGTAAAAATTGAATTATTATAATAGAATAATATTAAATACTTATTTATTTAGTTTGCACATTAAGCAAATACAGTGATGTAAATGTACAAAACTATATACACAGAGTTGTTCACATACATATATACAAATATATGTTCCCCTAAATATACACACATAAATGGAGAGCTCACACAAACTGTCGCCACAGATGTGTTACCCTGTCTCCTCAACAGCTGTCAGCAGGCAAGGTGAAGATCCGAGTGTTGAAGGATGAACCGCTGACAGGTGAGTACTTTACAGCCACAACCTTGGCTTCCAACTGTGGGTTACTTGGACCAGGTTGACTTGACAGGGAACTGCAGGTCCTTTGATACACGACCCTGTACTGAAATTCTTTCTACCCTCCACGTGGATGTTAGCATTCAAGAGCAGCTACATAGCAGCACCCTGGGAACTGGTGGAGGTTCAGTGTCTTGCTCACAGTTACTTCAGTAAGGTGGATACTTGGCATCACAAGAGCCAGACTGTGGAGTTCTCTTGTTAAAGATTGATCTCGGTAACCAGTAGCAACCTTGGCAGAATTATTAATGTTTCGAACATCGCCACAAAATCACACCTTGAATCCGAATGTTTCAAATGTGCTGGTACGTGTTACAGTAAATGCAACTTTTCAAGGACTGTCTTTGGAGTATACAATTAGTCAGACTTGTAATAGGTGATATATCATCTGTGTTTGGTTGTTATTTACTATATAACACCTTTTACAACAGTGGCGAACATTCCAACAAGCTGTTTTTTGCACGAAAACTGTCTGTATTTGTCTCCATTATTGTTGGACTAGGCAAGGACCTATGGAAAGGAGGCTGGGTCACGGGCGGACATCAACGCGTCATATCTTGCGGGTATAACACATGTGCAGTAAA